>NW_024735708.1:0-10640 GCF_018991925.1 Homarus americanus | reverse complement strand
TGTTCGTGTTGGTGCTGTCCTCTCCAATGGCCTGCAGGGTCTGGTCTACGTTCCTCTCTCTGAGCAAGTTCACAATGTTATCTGCCACTATCTCAGCTGGTTTCCTGATGTCATCTTTCTCTGGAGTGAAATGCCACAAATACTTCCCTCCTGGTTCACTGCAGCAGGAGTAGTGTTCCTCCTTCACCATGGCAGGGAACAACTTGTCCGAATCTCCAACTTTCATGAACACTTTAGTGTCATCCCTTCTCCCATCAAAGAACAAACACTGAATCCATTTTCTTATCCCCTTATTAAACCTTCAGGGCATTAGATGTTTCCTGAGCTCTCCTTACTTTGTTAAGTGATCTATCACCAGGTGAACATCATCAGGTGTTATCAAACCACCAATATCAATCCAGGCAGCTGTTGCTATCTCTGCAGTTTCTCTGAGACCAGTGTGGTGTCGCATGCTGGCCAGAGCTATGCTCGGGATATCTTTCCTATTTCGAATCTTATGCCTGGAAGGTTTGGGATCATTATTTTCTGGGTTAGGGACAAAGTCACCATCCTCCTGGTCAGCACTCGGATCAGCCATGGGGAAGTCATTAAACTCTGAATCAGCTTGACTCCAATCATCGGCCTTTTTACCTCACCCTGGGCCTTCTCAAGTCTCTTTTCCTCGGCAACTCTTCTCCTCTTCTGTCTCTCTGTGGCAGCCTCCTGTCTCTTGGACTCCGGAATATCTTGGCTAGAAATCATGAGAGCCCCTATACTGCCAGTCTTCTCTCTCTGTGCTTTGACAAATGCCAGTTCGATCACAGGAATCTTCAGTTCACGCTTGCAAATACAGGAGATGTGGGCCTCGGATTTACAGTCACAATCGCATCCAAACTCAGGACAGAGAACAATTGGGCACTTGCAAGTAATTATGTCAAATAACTGGTCCAGTTGCTTACAAAGCCTCTCTAACTGCAAAAGTTTTCCTCTCCCAAGAGAGATATCTTGTTTTTCCCCAACTGGCTAGCAGTCTCTCACTAATCTTCTTCTGACTTGTTATGACTGGAGGCTTGAACTGAGCGTTAGCCAGAGTGTACTGTGCCAAGACAGCTTTGGTCATATCACTGGCAATGTCTTTGTTTGTGTAAGTTCTTTGGTTCTTTTCACTGATTTGCCTGATTAAAACACCGTATCTCAAACCATCTCTCAATGTAGGCAACTCCGACTTCAGGAGCTCTCTCCCAGACCCAAGATAGTGACTGAGATGGCTGGAGTTTTGGTTCCTCGTCCTGACACAAGCAGCCATCGCAAATATTATCAATTTATAAATGCATCAGAATATGAAACAGAAAAAAATATTGTTACTTGGGTTGTTAAAGAATGAAGTCAGAAAGCAATGTTCACTATTTAATTGTAATGCACTAATGCAGCTGTACGTTAGATTTTCGATAAATTTCACGCTAAAATTTACCTCGCAAAAGGTTGCAAAATATTGAAACTGAAATTATTTTCTGTTTATATACACTAAAATCTACCAAAAAAGTGATGGGCCATTAGTTTTAGCTGATCTTCCCTCCTATGACACACCCTATTGTAGTAGTAAAACCAAAAAGTTATCTCTATTTGACAAAAACGATTGATGATTTGTAAAAGCTTAAACTAAACAGGGATAATTGCCTAATATCGATAACTTCTATGTATTATTTTAAGCTTCTAACTGGCCATCGGCGATCATGTACTTCATCATATTAGGTATTAATGAATTGTGAAATAGAAAAGTTAAACTAACTTAACCTAACATTAACAAATATTAACTAAGTGTTATTTTTTTTGTACCTGCCAGAGGGTTGTGGGACCAGAGTGTGTTACCTGCCAGAGGGTTGTGGGACCAGAGTGTGTTACCTGCCAGAGCGTTGTGGGCCTAGAGTGTGTTACCTGCCAGAGGGTTGTGGGACCAGTGTGTGTTACCTACCATAGGGGTGCGGGCCCAGAGTGTTAACTGCCAGAGCGTTGTGGGCCCAGAGTGCGCTACCTGCCAGAGGGTTGTGGGACCAGAGTGTGTTACCTACCAGAGGGGTGCGGGACCAGAGTGTGTTACCTGCCAGAGCGTTGTAGGACCAGAGTGTGCTACCTGCCAGAGGGTTATGGGACCAGAGTGTGTTACCTACCCGGGGGGATGCGGGACGAGAGTGTGTTACCTGCCAGAGGGTTGTGGGACCAGAGTGTGTTACGTGCCAGAGGGTTGTGGGACCAGAGTGTGTTACGTGCCAGAGGGTTGTGGGACCAGAGTGTGTTACCTACCAGAGGGGTGCGGGCCCAGAGTGTGTTACCTGCCAGAGCGTTGTGGGACCAGAGTGCGCTACCTGCCAGAGGGTTGTGGGACCAGAGTGTGTTACCTACCAGAGGGGTACGGGCCCAGAGTGTGTTACCTGCCAGAGGGTTGTGGGACCAGAGTGTGCTACCTGCCAGAGGGTTGTGGGACCAGAGTGTGTTACACACCATGGGGGTGCGGGACGAGAGTGTGTTACCTGCCAGAGGGTTGTGGGACCAGAGTGTGCTACCTGCCAGAGGGTTGTGGTACCAGAGGGTGTTACCTACCAGAGGGGTGCGGGACCAGAGTGTGTTACCTGCCAGAGGGTTGTGGTACCAGAGTGTGTTACCTGCCAGAGGGTTGTGGGACCAGTGTGTGTTAACTGCCAGAGGGGTGAGTGAGGCGGTGTAGGTTGGAAGTGAGGCAGGAACACGAGTCTTGACCCTTAGCAAAATGAAGTGGGGAGATCATTAACCAACACGTCATCATTAGCCAGCACGTCACCATTAACTCGTCACGATTAACCAAGGCGTTGCCATTAACTAACACGTCACCATTAACTAACAGGTCAACATAAACCAACACGTCACCATTAACTAACAGGTCAACATAAACCAACACGTCACCATTAACCAACACCTCACCATTAACCAGCACTTTACTCTTATGCTACACGTCACCATTAACCTACGAGTCAACATTAACCAACATGTCACCATTAACCAACGCGTCACCAAACACAGCAATAGGTGTGTGTCGTCCGCTGTAACATTATTTAAAGATTTATTTCGTTTTGTAATGAGGAACAAATATAACACAGACTCATCAGCTTCCTAATGGGACGACATAAAGGTGGTCAGGTATACTTCAGCCGGAGACAAAAATGAGCTTAGGTTAGGTTAGGTTAGGTTGAATTATTTCATGATAGTTTTGTTGGGTCGATTTCTTAGGTTATGTTGGGTTGGCATAAGTAGTTTAGGTTATATGAGGTTAGGTTAAATAACTCATTGATAATTAGGTTAGGTTGAAATTACATACTGATAGTTAGCAAAACAAAATTAATGTGTGTACAGTACGTGTATGAAACTCAAGGCTCCTGACAGGACAGTGTGTGCAAACCACAGCTTCATGTACAATACTACATAGAACTCTTGAAAGTTCGCATCTGAACTGCAGCCTTTCTTACTGAAGCTGTTTCAGAGAGTAGTGAGGGAGGCGCCATACTCTAGGTTCTTGAGATAACTTGATATACACGGTTCAGTAATCAATAGGCTGTTGAAAATCCCTTATTTTAAATTATTGTATCTTATGTCAAATTATTGTCAGTGAAACAGTAAGCTATCGTTGCTCATAACTTATGAGCAACGATATGTTATGAGTCATAACATAACGCGTTCAAATATTCAATTGATATATACAATCGTAACCAAAGGAGAGGAAAATATTTTATTTTTTACTTGTACCTAGTCTAAGGAATCTCATTGTTTATATTACAAAAACTGAAAGATGAGAATTTGTTCATTAGTTCATATAATACAAGTTCCAAATTTTATCCATATATATTGAGAAATATCCCATGTACTAATAAAACAAGTCATGATGCTATACACTGTAGAGCCGGGCATATTTATGACCCCTACAGGTAATTCATCATATCAGACTGCTGTACTATTAAGGTGTCAGGTGCCATTAACAACCAAGAGTGACAACAGACAATAAAAGGTGGCTTATTATTATAATACAAAGTAGTTATTTTTATGTGTCTTAATGCAACGTCATCCTTAAGGGAAGTGAATCCTGAAGCGTAGCAGTAGTTAATTTTCTTTCAATTATGAAATTATGATCAATCTGTAAGTGGTATAGATGGTAACAAGTGATCGTGGGCCCGGCTGCTGGCACGAGGAACAACATTGATGGCCATTAAAAATTTAGATTGTTTACGTCGAAATACTTTTACTTACGAAACACTGCTAGCATGTATTGGCAAGGGCAGCCCGGAACCGTCAGGAACTCCGCCGATTAGATCCCATAGGCCACCCTTCTTCGCCAATCTCCTTAGGTGCTGAGGCAACTGAGGGTCTTCAGGACTCCGCCGAGAGGGCCAGAACAGCCGTCCTCACGCCCCCAAGGAGTGATGCTAGCGAAGGTCCCGCTGGACCCCGAGTAAGGTTGAGACTTTTCCTCTATTTCTCTTTAAGACAGAGAGGCAACACTGACTAGTGACGCTAAGAGTATCTACTGTCATATCTTGATATATTATTACTTATTTTATAGTGGCGTCCACAACACACCGAGACTTTGGTGTTTGTTTCTGTGAGTTAAGGAGATACAGTGAGTCAACCTGAGACGTTAGTCAGCTGGTGCACAAGTTTTGAATTACGATCACAAGTACTCATATTTCATTATTTCTATTATCCTCGCTGGGTGGGAGATATAAACTAATGTTATAGTTATATAGTCCTAAGTAACTTATATAAAGTATATAGGCATATAGTCCCTAGTAATTCATGTAATGTTATAAGGCTTGTAGTTCCTAGTAACTTATTGCCGGATGCTTCCTCATTATGGTATAAGTAATATTAACATTAATTACCACTGGTTAGAGGTGTGGTGTAGATGTTTCATAGTTTAATATTTATAAACAGGCAGCTAATGAGGTGATAATCTTCACGGCCAGGAGGAGTGGTACTGACAGCCCGACGGTGTGTTCAGTGTATCAGAGGACTGTATCTGTTAACATATAGCATGAGACTTGGCCTGCTGCTGTACTGTGGCCCTGACAAGATCATGTAGTGCGGGACATCACCAGATACTCCTGTGTTGGCCTCAGACATATTCCCAAATTGATGCTGTGTCCTTTTACTGGTGGGTAGTGGACATGTTACTGCTCCAGTAGACATAAATTATAATTTATTTATTTCACGTTAGTGGGAGTAGTAAAAGTTACCTTATATTCAGAGTAAAAGGAGGTATGACCTGAACGACTGGTGATAAGTATTCAAGGGTCTTATGCTGTGTTGGTGTGTGAGTTGCTACTGTGTGAGCCGTTGTCCACAAGGACCTCTACCCACACTACGCTCGACCTGTGGATGGGCCAGTAATTATGGTTACTCACTATACTATCACCATCGACCTGTACCAGCCACTTGTAATACCCAAAGCTCACTAGTAACGTCCATTATATCGTATATTAAATGTTCATCTCTTTATTTGTACGTCATCCCATGCTAGATTATACGAACCTGGCATGCTATCGCCGCGATACGAACAGTAGGCAGGATACAGTCGCCATAGGCATGATAGGTAAGGTAGAATGTAAACCAGCTTATTCATGCTACCCGTCGTCACCTCCTCCAACATTCATCCGGCGCATATAGAGCGACGACGTCCACTCCTACGTGTCATCCATCAGTCCAAGTAAAATAATGATTACCACATCCATAGTGGATTATATAGCACACACACACATAATAATGGAAGCCCCTCGAAATCGAGGATGGCCGGCCCAAGGGCCTCCTAGGCGTGAATTTGTTAAAGTGTAGAAGCTGTCGCCAACACAACAACCTCACCATTAAGTTAACGAGCTGCATGACCCAGTGTCAAGGAATAGTCCGAGAAGACTGGACAGCTCGCCAACTGCACTGGCTAACCACTACCCCGGAACACGATCCGCAAATCGATTAACATCCAGGGTACCAATTACTGCTGGGTAGACAGAGGCAAATGGCATAAAGAAACTTGCCCATAGTTTCACCCTGCCCGAGGATCGAACTCGGGCAGGATGCTGACCATTTCACCACAGGTCACACACACACACACACACACACACACACACACACACACACACACACACACACACAAGACCCACGTCAATAACTCACCATTTATTACGTGGAGGATCCCTCAGGAGGCTCCTACAGTGTGTTGCCACTTTATCATCCACCAACTTACACACTATCATACTGCTCCTGGAAGACACTGAATACACCGTCGGGCTTTCAGCACAACTCCTCCTGGCCGTGAAGATCATCACTTCATTATGCTACTGTATATAAATATGAAACATCTACGTCACACTTCTTATTGACTTTCTGCCTCATTTTTACACAATTGCAGGTCACAATTGTTTCTTTTACCTTGACAACACAACATACATATAATGTTTCTCTCTTTTATTATTATTATTATTATTATTATTATTATTATTATTATTATTATTATTATATTTTCGCCCCCCAGGCCCTGATGTGGGTCATTGACCTGTGACCTGACTAATCCCGTAAAAAAAAAAATGTGAAGAATATGTCAATAAGTTACTGGGGACTGTATACCGATAACATTACATGAGTTACTGGTGCCTATAATTATAACTATAACATTAGTTTATATCTCCCACCCAGCGAGGATAATAGAAATAATGAAATATGAGTACTTGTGATCGTAATTCAAAACTTGTGCACCAGCTGACTAACGTCTCAGGTTGACTCACTGTATCTCCTTAACTCACAGAAACAAACACCAAAGTCTCGGTGTGTTGTGGACGCCACTATAAAATAAGTAATAATATATCAAGATATGACAGTAGATACTCTTAGCGTCACTAGTCAGTGTTGCCTCTCTGTCTTAAAGAGAAATAGAGGAAAAGTCTCAACCTTACTCGGGGGTCCAGCGGGACCTTCGCTAGCATCACTCCTTGGGGGCGTGAGGACGGCTGTTCTGGCCCTCTCGGCGGAGTCCTGAAGACCCTCAGTTGCCTCAGCACCTAAGGAGATTGGCGAAGAAGGGTGGCCTATGGGATCCAATCGGCGGAGTTCCTGACGGTTCTGGGCTGCCCTTGCCAATACAAGCTAGCAGTGTTTCGTAAGTAAAAGTATTTCGGCCCAAACAATCTAAATTTTTAATGGCTATCAATGTTGTTCTTCGTGCCAGCAGCCTGGAGGCCATTGGTTAATCTCTACACCCGTGGGAACAACCAAGTCGGTTGTGTACAACAGCGTCAGAGAATTATAGCAGCCTTACAGTGAGAACGGCACCAGTGTCTTAAGGCTCATTAAGGCATCACGTATCGGTTAATACAAAAGGTGTTACCAAGTTAATGGCCGACAATCCAGTTTTTATTGTCATTTTTCCTTCTGATTTTTTTACACTTTAGTTTACATTTGTATTAAATTTAACACTTACTGTCATTTTTTCCTTACAGTAATACATACAAATGAAAAGCTTCATACAAAACATAACGTAACGTAACGTAACCTGCTTTAGGTATATTGGAATATCTTATGAGTGTAAATGACGTCTTATATGAAACAGTGATAATATTATTATGTGTCAATTAATTTACATTATTATAACAATAAAAAGTATTCCTTTACCCCTTCTTAGTGGACACACACACTGGCCATAGGTGACCATGTAGGTCATCATATTAGGTCCACGTGAATAGTTTAAGTAACTTAACCTTAAGGAATATTACTTAACTCTTATCTTTATAAACACAGGATGATCATGACGCGTTATATGATATATTCTAAACAATGTAAATGTCAACATAAGTTTGGGAGAAAAACAACTAAATCTAAAGTTACTTAAAACAACAGTAAAGACTTAAACTGTACACATGAGACGAAAACAAATATCATAGTAATAAATGTAAGTAATAAATAACTAATTAAACCCTGAAACTAAATACGTATATTTAAATGTTCTTTGTCTTTTATATTATATTGTTCACACAGTAATGACTTTAACACATATTGAAACAATTAAAAGAAAAAAGAAAAAAAAACACCGATCAACCTCGACCCGGAGGGCCAGATGACCCCCGGACAGCTCTGAGCTTGACCAGCACGTTCGTGTTTATATTATTATCTCGACTGAATTATATTACAAAGTCACTTATGAGTTTTTCAATGATGTTTTGATAATATTTACTTATTCTCACCTAAATGTTAACAACTAGCGTATTAAAGAATACGACCACAACTAAATAAAGGCGGAAATTCACGGAGGTAACTTGGTGTAACTGGCTAGACTCCCCAAGGTGCCACAGACCTGCCATCGTCTAGTAGTTTTTCATCGTGTAGCACAACTGAGGCTATACATACGAACACGTTTACTATATAGCTGAAGTATTTTACACGTTTCTTATACAGCCACTACTGAGAGAGGGGGAGGGAGGGAGGGAGGGAAGGGGGCTACACGATGAACCCATAAATCAGGTATAGCTTGTCGAGGACGGGCTACGGGGCAATGTAAGCAATGGGGCTACTAAGACTATAGGTATAGGCTCCAAGTCCACGCCAGGCCAGGCCTGAGATGATGACGTCACTAGCAGCGTCCTCAGCGGATATTACACGACTTGTATCTCTCGTCCATCTCTCCCTGGGTGAGGAGGAAGAAGGGGGGAGGGGGAAGAGGAGGGAGGGGGAAGAGGAGGGAGGGGGAAGAGGAGGGAGGGGGGAAGAGGAGGAGGGGGAAGAGGGAGGGAGGGGAAAGAGGAGGGAGGGGGAAGAGGAGGAGGGGAAGGAGAGGTAGGGAAGAGGGAGGGAGGGGGAAGAGAGGGGAGGAGAAGGAGGGGGGGGAGAGGGGGAGGGGAAGGGAAGGAGGGGGAGGGGAAGGGGGAAGGAGGGGAGAGGGAGGGGAGGAGGAGGGGAGGGGGAGGAGGGGGGAAGGGAGGGGGGAGGAGGAGGGAGGGGGAGGAGGAGGGGAGGGGGAGGGGAGGAGGGGAGGGGAAATAGGGAGGGGGGAGGAGAGGGGTGAGGGGAGAAGGAGGGGGAGGAGGGGGAGGATAGGGAGGGGAGGGGGGAGGAGGGGGGCGGGAAGGGGAGGAGGGGGAAGGAGGAGGGGAGGAGGGGGACGAGGGAGGAGGAGGGGGAGGGAGGGGGAGGAGGGGAGAGGAGGGGGAGGGAAGAAGGGGGGAGGGAGGGGAAGGAGGGAGGGGGAGGAGGGGAAGGGAGGGGAGAGGGAGGGAGAGGAGGAGGAGGAGGGGAGGGGGAGGAGGAGGAAGGAGGGGGCAGGGAAGGAGAGGGGGGAGGGAAGGAGGGGGAGGGAGGAGGGGGAGGAGGGGGAGGGGAAGGAGTGGGGAGGAGGGGAAGGAGGAGTGGGGAGGAGGGGGGAGGAGGAGAGGGAGGAGGGGGAGGGGAAGGAGGGGGAGGAGGAGGAGAAGAGGAGGAAGAAGAGGAGGGACGTAAAGGGGAAGAGGAAGAAGAAGAGGCGGAGGAAGGAGAAGGAAGAAGATAAGGAGTAGGAGGAAAGTGAGAAGGAAGAAAGAAGGAGGAGAAAGAGGAGAGAAGAGAAAGAAGATGGAAGAAAGACAGAGAAGGGGAGGGGAGAGGAATGGACACAAAGCGAACAGTAACAAGTTTCAGTGTTGGTAGTGGTAGTGGTGGTGGTGGTAGTGGTGGTGGTGGTGGTAGTGGTGGTGGTGATAACAGCAGTGGTCACGTTAGTAGTAGTATTAGTGGTGATTATAAGTGGTGCAGATGACGTGGTGGTGAGTGGTGATACGTGGTGGTAGTCACAGAAATGGTGGTGGTAGTGATGGCAGTAGTAGTGGTGATGATAATAGCAACGGTCACACAGTCCTGTCGTAACTGGCTGGCGGGTCTCAGGTGACATGTCGGGGCGGAAGGGGACACAACAAAGCCTCGGCATCCGTCACCCCCTCCTTCCCTCCCAGACAGTTAACAGTCACAAAACGTCTTGACCTGTAAATACCTCAGCCCTGGGAACACTCGCAGAAACCGGAGAGAGTCCCTGAGAAAACCCTGTAGAAACCGCCGTGGCCCGAGGGATGGACTAGCCGAGAAAATCATAACGAATTTCAGGAAAGCTCTTTTGGCTCCACCCGTCCGTCCGCCTCATGGGAAAAGGTTTTCTTTGCCATTTTAAAAGATTTGGAGCCACAATGAGGGATTTTTCACCGCTAAGGGTAAGGGTTAGAGGAGGTGGTGGGGGAGGGGGGGATGTAGAGAAGGGGAGGGGGTGAAGGGAGTGGAAGGAGTGTATAGGGGGAGGTAGTGAAGAAGGAGGGGGTGGTCGGTGGTATCCCACACACCCACTTTTGTAATGGAGGTTTAGAATGCACTACCAAACACACTTATCATATACGCCTCAAAAATATTATCACATCATCACTAACTAATAAAACACAAGACTTGGTGAGTTATGTGTGAAGGGGATCATTCAGGTGGTGTGATAATACAATGTAAGAGAGAAACTTCACTAAATGGAGGAGGAGACACACGTCCTCCCCCATGGCTCCCACACACTCGCCGATAAATCACGTTCCGACTTCTTTATAAGGACCTTCCTGTTACCTGAATAACCCGGCAGCTGCAGCCTCAACCAA
>NW_024735707.1:0-4893 GCF_018991925.1 Homarus americanus | reverse complement strand
AGGGTCACAACATGTGTCAGGGCCACAGGGTGTGTGAGTGCCATATTTGTGTAAGGGTTATAGGGTATGTGAGGACTACAGTGTGTGTGAGGGCCATGGAGTGTGAGAGGGCTACAGGATGTGTGAAGCCATGTCATTTGTAAGGGCCAGAGGATGTGTGGGAGCCAGAGGGTGTGTGGGAGCCAGAGGGTGTGTGGGGGCCAGAGGGTGTGTGGGAGCCAGAGGGTGTGTGGGAGCCAGAGGGTGTGTGGGAGCCAGAGGGTGTGTGGGGGCCAGAGGGTGTGTGGGAGCCAGAGGGTGTGTGGGGGCCAGAGGGTGTAACGGCCATTATTCGCCAGGATCAAGGTGTGTGGCGTTTACAATAGGTCTCACCTGACCAGTACACTCAGGCTTAAGCCACAGTCACCTCCAGGTTATGTAAACCGACAATAACCACAGACGTCTTTTATTATATACAAACTTGTAAAGTACAATGTGTTCATGAATGCCTCACCAAGGACCTTCTCGGGCGTTCAAATACTGAAATTGAAATTGAAATATTTTATAGACAATAAAACTATTATATCAAAAGGATTATGCAGTATACTACTCCCACCCTCACCTATACCATCCCTTTCTGGGGCTTACAAAAAGTTATAAATATTATAAGAACACATGAATTATTTACACCAATAAAATAGTTCATTTTGACATGAACGCTGTACTACATCAATAGAACAGATAATTTAATCTTATACAAATTTAAAGGTCATCATAACCTTGAAGCAAAATTTTTATACAATGAAAAAATAATAATTTGTCCATAATTTTCAGTAATATTTGTATCCAAATCATAGTCTCATTATAACAGTATCAACAGATGGTAAGTTAGTCCCGTAAGTTACATTGGTGTTTTGTAACACATACAAATAATGCTGAAAACTCTCGCTACACATGACAATCACTTCTCTTTCAAATACCGAGAGAGGAACTTAATGGTTTGTGTGGTAAGGTTGGCCACCTCTTAAGAGACACTGGGCTGATTGATTGTGGTAATTACATCCCTGGCGACGCAACAGCGTAGGTTGTATTTCGCCGAATTAAATTTAATGTTTAAAGGACTAAAATAAAATATTGCAAATTAAAAACATAATAAATAAAATAGAACTTTCATAAAAACCATTTAAACGTTAATAAATAACACTCAAAGCTTGTGTCGAAGGCCGGCTTCCTCCACATAGCCGGCTGCTCACTAGGCTCCTCACTACTTATCACAACAAATATTTTTTCGAAAGTTTGTTATTCGAGAAGTTTATTTTCCTTAATGATCTGAAGTGTCTATGATTTTCGAATCAATGACCATCCGAAACTTTTTCAAACAAATTGAATCATTCGATGAAAGAACTTTCGAACAAAGATAACTAATGTTGGAAATATTTCACAACCAAGAATGATGATCTCACAATTTTTCTCAAAGCAGAAGATATGAAGCTAACGTATGGTAACGAAACATACCGTAATGATCTTTGGGAAATTTCGGTAAGGTTAGGTTAGTTTTGGTAGCTTCGTATCATCAATTAATGATTGGTTTTGGACTCTTGGAGTTCAGTCGTGGTACTATTTTTAACATTACTTTCCCTAAACGGAGACACTACTCAGTGCCGCGCGACACCTTGGGGCGGTGCATGGACGCTCACCGCTCTCTGTGACTTTATTAATTGTATTGGTAATTTAATGCAGCGCGTTATATGATGAATTTATACGCTGTGATCACACACAGAAGACCTCCTGGGAAAAAAGTTGGATACATATGGTGAAGTGTTTACTGAGTGTCTTAACGGTGAAGGAAAGTGGCAGGACACCGGGTGCACAACGCCTTCTTGAGGAGTCAGGTAAGACGCTGTTGTTGTGTTTTAAAGGAACAATAAAAATCTTGTATCTTTAATGGGAAAAATTTCCTCAACTTGGTGTTAAGGCTGGAACACACTCGTTAAATATTAGCCTTTTCGTTTTCCCTTGTTCGTGTTAAGAATAAAAACTGTGTGTTCCGCTCGGACCGCCATCTTGGACCGCCAGTTCGCGTTCCTCCTCCCCGTTTATTTCTTTTCTTCTGTATTATCGTTTCGGTCATCCAGCGAATTTGCGGATTTTAAATTCCCAACGTTATGTTGGGTTAGGGTAGGATTTAATCAGGGTTTTTCGATGGTTTTGGGGCATTATTTTACTTTCGCACATAGCGTGGGTGCGTTCATAGTATAAGCTTGTTTGGTATATATTACTAAAATTATCTTTGTATTTGGCATAATACCCAGAGTTTATTGATTGGTTGAGCATGTATGCATATTATTTAGAGTAATTCGGCAACAATTTTGATCTGATAATTGTGTGATTTTGTTTGTTTACGTTTATAATTGAAAATGGACTACTAAATGTTTAAAATGATTGAACTTAAACTTTTGGGTGGGATTTTGGGGAAATGTCATGTAGGCGTCCGTGTTTTTGGTGAAGATCAGTTGAAGGTCAAGGGGATGCGATATATAAATTGTGATCATAGATACAATCGAAATAAAAAACTAAGAATAATTCGGACTAAATTGGCAAGTTATATCATAATTAAGAGTTGCTGTCAATGTGAGGCGTTTTTTAAGAATACATTAACCCAGTTCCGCCCGGTGTTGTGCCCCAGGAGTAACTCACCCTATACTGGTGCAGTTTCTAGACAGGTTAGCGTAGACACGAGCCTGCAGTTGGAGCGGAGGTCTTACGCTGTGCCACAGAACCTCCGCCTTGGTGATATTAGTTTCCTCCTGTGACTTCGGTAATCCATCTTCAGTGTCCGGTTATACCCCTTCTTGTGACCCGTTATACCTCTTCCTGTGTCCCGTTATACCCCCTCATGTGACCCGTTATACCCCTTCATGTGACCCGTTATACCCCTTCATGTGACCCGTTATACCTCTTCCTGTGTCCCGTTATACCCTCTCATGTGACCCGTTATACCCCCTCCTGTATCGGGTTATACCCCTTCTTGTGACCCGTTATACCTCTTCCTGTGTCCCGTTATACCCTCTCATGTGACCCGTTATACCCCTTCCTGTATCGGGTTATACCCCTTCATGTGACCCGTTATACCTCCTCCTGTGTCCGGTTATACCCCCTCATGTGACCCGTTATACCCCCTCCTGTATCGGGTTATAACCCTTCATGTGACCCGTTATACCCCCTCCTGTATCAAGAGAATTCTTCTTATGTGACCTGTTATACTCTCTTCCTGCAGTCCGCTTATACCTCATGTGACCCGACCTGTTATAATTCTCCTGTATCGGGTTATACCTTCATGTGACCTGTTATACCTCTTTCCTGTGTGTCCGGGTTATACCCCTTCATGTGACCATGATACCTCCCTCCTGTGTCCGGGTTATACCCCTCATGTGACCTGTTATACCCTCCTGTATCGGGTTATACCTCTTCATGACCCGTTATACCCTCCTGTGTCGGGTTATACCTCATGACCTGTTATACCCTCCTGTAACCGGTTATACTCCCCCTTCATGTGACCTGTTATATTCTCCTGTATCAAGGTTATACCCCTTCATGTGACCTGTTATACCTCCTCCTGTGTCCAAGTTATACCCTTCTATGTGACTCCGTTATACTCTCCTCCTGTGTCCTGTTATACCCCCTTCATGTAACCTGTTATACCTTCCTCCTGTGTCCGGTTATATTCCCTCATGTGACCTGTTATACCTCTCCTGTATCAGTTATGGCTCCCCTTCATGTGACCTGTTATGTACTTCCTCCTGTGTCCGGTTATACTTCTCATGTGACCTGTTATATTCTCCTGTATTATACCCCTTCATGTGACCTGTTATACCTCCTCCTGTGTCCGGTTATACCTCATGACCCACATACCTCCTCCCAACTGGTTATACTCCCCCTCATGACCCGTTATAATTCTCCTGTGTCCGGTTATACCCTCATGTGACCCGTTATACCTCCTGTGTCCGGTTATACCTTCATGTGACTCCGTTATACCCTCCTGTTCGGTTATACCCTCTTATGCGACCCGTTAACTCTTCCTTGTGTCCGGGTTATAATTCTCATGTGTCCGGTTATACCCCTTCATGTGACCCGTTATAACCCCTCATGTGACCCGTTATACCTCCTCCTGTGTCCGGTTATAACCCCTCATGTGACCCGTTATACCCCCTCCTGTGTCCCGTTATAACCCCTCATGTGACCCGTTATACCTCTTCCTGTGTCCCGTTATAACCCCTCATGTGACCCGTTATACCCCCTCCTGTGTCCGGTTATACCCCTTCATGTGACCCGTTATACCCTCCTGTGTCCAAATCATGTGACCTGTTATACCTCCTGTATCCGGTTATACCCCTTCATGTGACCCGTTATACCTCCTCCTGTGTCCGGTTATACCCCTTCATGTGACCCGTTATACCTCTTCCTGTGTCCGGTTATACCCCTTCATGTGACCCGTTATACCTCCTCCTGTGTCCGGTTATATCCCTTCATGTGACCCGTTATACCTCTTCCTGTGTCCGGTTATACCCCCTTATGTGACCCGTTATACCCTCCTGTATCGGGTTATACCCCTTCATGTGACCCGTTATACCTCCTCCTGTGCCTCGGTTATAACCCTCTTGTGACCCGTTATACCCCCTCCTGTATCGGGTTATACCCCTTCATGTGACCCGTTATACCTCCTCCTGTATCGGGTTATACCCCTTCATGTGACCCGTTATACCTCCTCCTGTATCGGGTTATACCCCTTCATGTGACCCGTTATACCTCCTCCTGTATCGGGTTATACCCTTCTTGTGACCCGTTATACCTCCTCCTGTATCGGGTTATACCCCTTCATGTGACCCGTTATACCTCCTCCTGTGTCCGGTTATA
>NW_024735706.1:0-8230 GCF_018991925.1 Homarus americanus | reverse complement strand
CACCCGTGTGCCTGTAAATTGCACCGTGTGCCTGTATCACCTGTACCTGTACCCGTGTGCCTGTACCTGTACCCGTGTGCCTGTACCTGTACCCGTGTGCCTGTACCTGTACCCGTGTGCCTATACCTGTACCCGTGTGCCTATACCTGTACCCGTGTCTATACCTGTACCCATGTACCTATACCTGTACCCGTGTGCCTGTACCTGTACCCGTGTGCCTGTACCTGTATTGTCAGATCGAAAGAAGCCAAAAATACCCCGAGACGACACTGACAGCCAAGACGGGTGTATACGCAGAAAATCCCACGTCCACATATGTCCCTGTCAACCGAGCGGGGGAATTAGAGGTAACATAATGACCTCATAACTACTCCGAGACGACCATCCAAACTGCTCATTAGCATACTGGGCTGAGGGGAAAAAGGCCAGAGGGGAGACGCTCATGAGTATCCCCTCCCATCCTCGACAACCTTCCCCTTATTCTCTTAATGTCTACTTCCCTTCACACAGTCTACCCCTTTAACCAGTCATCCTTATACAGGTACTTCTATTTCCCCTCCCTCGGGATTGTTTCTGCGGTCACTTCCCCATCCTCAGGACATACTTCTGCTGTCACTTCCCCATCCTCAGGACATACTTCTGCTGTCACTTCCCCATCCTCAGGACATACTTCTGCTGTCACTTCCCCATCCTCAGGACATACTTATGCTGCCACTTCCCCTTCTTCAGGACCTACTTCCGCTATTACTTCCTTTGGACAAACTTCTGCTACGACTTCCTCAGGATACACTTCTGCTGCCACTTCCCCTCCCTCGAATACAAGTCACCATGAGTCCCGGAGCTGACACTGATATCCACCACTTCCGACAGCCAAGAAGCACCTCAGCCTAACCACGCGCTGGACGGTACTTGTCGCTCCCCTTATGGTGGTCCTGTGTCTGTCTCTCTTGTTTTCTATCATTAATCTGTTTGTCTGTCTGTGTATTGTTGACTAAGTACTACTACTAATAATAATAATAATTAACGGTTTATTGAAAGAGCTTGGCAGCCAGAAGGCTGAAAATATACAGTTACATATTTGGGGAATGGGTTACGACTTACAAATAATATACAAGTAACATAAGTGACACAAATAAGACATATAATAACTAGATGGGGAAAAGCTCAAACTACAGTTCATTTCAACATAGTGACAGTGCAAGGAGTAGTGTGTGTGTGTGTGTGTGTGTGTGTGTGTGTGTGTGTGTGTGTGTGGAGTGGGAGGGAGTGAGTGGGTGGGTGGGTGGGTGGGAGGAGGAGTGAGGAGGGAGGGAGGGAGGGGTGGGGTGGGGTGGGTGGGGGTGGTGGGTGGGGAGTGGGGGAGGGAGGAGTGAGTGAGGAGTGTGAGTGTGTGTGTGTGTGTGTGTGTTTTGTGTGTGTGTGTGTGGGAGGAGGAGTGAGTGGAGGAGGAGGAGGGGTGGGTGGGTGGGTGGGTGGGTAGGTGAGCAGTGTGTGTGTGTGTGTGTGTGTGTTTGTGAGTGTGTGTCTGTGTGTGTGTGTGTGTGATATACTCTCTCTCCTTCTATAACCTCCCAAAGACATCATTTCCAAAACCCAGTACACTCATCATGTAGGATCCCTGACGCAGTAACAAGTTCCGCCTCACAATAAAAGTTTTCTCGTTGCCCTTACACTGGGGACTGGCAGTAACCCCTCCTCCGCGGCCCCTCCCCCTGGCCCTCCTACCCGGTCCCTCCACCCCTCCTCCCCCGGCCCCATCCTACAATCCAGATTTCTCAGTCGTTTAACAGATACACAGAGAACTCTACGAGATGTAATAAAACTAAAACTACTCTTACGGAAGGGAGGTTTTTAGGGGTCCAGCATCTGACTGTTGAGCTATGAAGGCGATATGTACTGTTGTTTACATGTTTATTGTCTCCCGGCCCCCGCTTAGCTGAAGGGTCCTAGGAGTGTTGTGTGTCCATCTGTCTGTACGTTCATCTTGTTCCTCCCTGTGTATGTCCATCACTCCAATCCTCTGTATGTCTGCCCGTCCATGCACCCCTCAATGAGTCCATCTGTTGCTCTGTCTGGTCATATGTTCCTCTGCACGTTCGTGTGTCAGAGTTGTGAACGCGACGCCACGAGAACGAACTGAACTATGGTCTCCATCTCTGGCACAAAGCTGCCTGATCTGGGGCTCTCAGACGAGGCCAATAAGCAATATTTTTCCCTCCTGATGTAGAGGAATTGTGACTCTATGTCGTCTTGGGTCACCAGTCGTGGCTGAGGGGGGGGGGGTAGATCGACGGGTTCTTACTGTGCGAGTTATATTAATCTAAAAACAATTATTACTTTTCCAAGATAACTTCATATAAGTTACGTATGTTTCTATGATTAATGTAAAGTATTTATTCAACATGACTTAGTGAATGATAAACAAACTGACAGTTGGCTTATTTTTTCTCCTTTATCTCTTGCGTAAACCCCACGAGGAAGATAATTTTCTTTGCCAGGGAAATGGAATTTTATGCAATTTATAGTCTCGGTAAGCCTAACTGTCTTATATACAACAAATGAAAAAAATTATGTTATTTTATTTAACTCTACACAACCGAACTTCCCGCTGTTTCTATATTCTACAAGACGGTCATAGTTTGTTTTACGTATCATCCTCTCTTTATCCTATCATTGTTTACTACTTCATTTTATATCGAAAAAATACAAAGTTGTTTCAAACATAAGGGAATTACTGATGGCAGAGACACATACTGTAGTTGTCACACACAACAACTGCCTGGAATATAACCACGTATGTGGTTCCCGGGACTCTTTATCACACCCTGCACCATGACCTATGAACACCCTCTCCTGGCGACCACCTGGCTAGGCAGGCCCTTGGTTCTTACAACCCGCACCCTGGTACATCCTCCACTACCCCAGGCGAAGACACATAACCCTTAATTTAGAACCATTACCTGTTGCTGTCTCTGGCCAAACACCGTACCTGCAAAACACAAAAAAATATCACTATTAGCTGAAGGAAAAATAATATTTATAGGGAATTAATTGTTACTTGTACATTTCAACGTTACTCTTAATAAGTTTACAAGAGCAGGTGAGATACTGTGACAAACTGCAATTTATTTTCCTAATGCAATATTTTCTCCGCGACATCCACCGCATCTGATGGTGAGGAAGTACTTTCTTAACACACCATTATTGAACTTATAATGTATACATAAACTACATGTTAAGTGCTACCTAAAAAAAAATCTTGTATCACTGATTCTAATTATCTCGTAGAGTTGTACACAAACAATAAAGTGCTTAAGTGAGTGCGTAAGTAGCAAGCAGTATAAGTAAATAAGTGTATTCGTACATAAATATGCCCGTAAATAAATAAATAAATAAATAAATAAGTAATAAAAGTAATTAAGTTATTAGAAACTCGACATAATTCAGTAAATTGCGTGCGCACCGTGTTTGGAGGCCACATTTACCGTGCCTCGGGAAAATTGGCTGGCAGGGAGCATATTGTCCGGCGGGAACATTTTAAGCGATATGTTCAATTTCCTTCCAAAGGTGATTAAAGTTATTTTTGTTGGAAAACTCAAGTTTTAATTCAACTCTCATGTTCCTGTCATAAGCCTTCCGCAAAAGTGCAGTGCAGTGGTTTTTACCGGGGAAAAATTGAGTGTGTACAATTTTAAAGAAAGAAAGAAAGAAATACAAAAGAAAGAAAAAGATTTAAGGAGAACAACAACAACAACATAAAGAGCAAGGAAGGAGGAACAAGAAATAGCGGAGGAGACCGCTCATCTCCCCGTCGGGCCACACCAGTTCCAAAGAAGAACCGACGGAATAGCCTCATTATCCACTTCTTCAGTGGTTTTGTTGAGACACACATTCACCTACACAGATCACAGTTAGAAAATTACGACTGTTTGAGTCCTCGATTTGACAGCATACTATGGACGGATTGATACACGGACAGACACACGGACGGACTAATACACGGAGAGACAAACGGACGGACTGATACATCGACAGACGAACAGACGATCTGATAGGAAACACAGACAGATACACGGACAGACTGATAAACTAATATAGACAGGAACGGACTGATCAACCAACAGACTGGAGGACGGACTAATAAACCAACAGACTGGAGGACGGACTAATAAACCAACAGACTCGAGGACGGACTAATAAACCAACAGACACACACAAACATACAGTATAGTCGAACAGTCTACTACGGACCTAAAATAATCACTCCTATTGTTCTCTCTCCAGACGGCAGTAAACACAAATAAATTCAATTACTTTAAAACATTCCCATATATCAACACACAAATTCGAATGTACAGTTGCCGACATAAATCCCCGGACACGTGACAGTATCTAATGTGTGAGTACTTGAAGATCATTAGGTGATGGAGAATGGAAATTTGACGTATTTTCTCGAATTTGTCTCTGTATTAAGGAGTGTTATTTTCAATCTGTAGTTCCGATATACAATGTAATGAAAAGCAGATATTACCAACTGTTTGGAGAAATTTGTCCACAACTGTACATCATAAAATAGAACATAGGTTAACACGATCACCCTTACAGCACTAATATGTTTTATTTACATATATATATATATATATATATATATATATATATATATATATATATATATATATATATATATATATATATATAAGACCCTTAAATTCAGCCTTTTTCGATTCACCAATCTTATTATATCTAGTTTCTTTTAACCTTACTCAAGCAGCGTGTAATTACTGTATTGTAACTGCGAGCCAAGAACGAATTTAATACTCATTGTTTTTTTTAAGGGGATACAACATAAATTAACAGTGTTTGTACGTCATGATAGTCCCAGCTATTAATACCAACAGAGAAATTAATAAGTATTCAATTTTAGAACCATGTTAAGTTAAAGCATCCTGAATCTATTTGTAACCTTTATTATATACGGAATATGTCCAAATATATATATATATATATATATATATATATATATATATATATATATATATATATATATATATATATATATATATATATATATATATATATATATATATATATATATATACACACACACCTGGTGTTAGTGCCATAGTAAATTAATACACATTACCTATTCAATTAAGTCAATGCGGTATATTATTGTATAACATGGTGGACCCTATCACGTTAATATAGAGCGGGTATTAACAATAGATTAGTTTAATACCCCAGTTTCTGTACTAATTTTCCTCGGCACTCCCTGATTCCTCTCTCTTACCAACACGTTCTTCGTTTTCTTCTATTTTCTTCTTCTTTTCTACTTATTTTCTTCTTTGTCTGTTCTTATTACAATTTATTCCTCCTCCTACACCACCACCTTCTTTCCCATTTCCTTCTTCACCTCCTCCTCCTTCTCCACTTCCGCCACCCTGGATCAGACACCACCACACTTGACACAACATCAGCACCACCACCACACCTAACAATACCACCACCACAATTGACACATCACCACCACCACCACACCTAACACCACACCACCAACACAACATCACCATACCTAACATACCACACACAATACTACCAACACCACACACAACACCACTACCACACCATCACCACACCTAACACATCACACACCACACCACCACCACACCTAACACACCACACCACCACCACATCTAACAACACCACCACCACAACTAAGACAAACCTGCAGACCAACGCCTCAGCCATACCTGTGGTTTAACCGACACTTGAAGTCTGCTCGAGTTGACAACAGAAATATGGCGACAACAACATAACACTGACAGGAAGACTTTCTTAACCGAGCGACTAGACAAACAAGGTACCTACGTGGTAAACAAGATCCGAATATATACACTGAACATTAAAACAAACAAGGTAAACAGTATTAGTCAAAGCAAGAGAAACTAGTAAGAAATAAACAACATATGCAAACAATTTCGACAAAATATTATAACATAGCACAAGAAACAAGTTAAACAAATTACAAAATAAATTACTAGATAAAAATAGTAATAATAAAACAAGGTGTAAGGCAAACAAGACACACGTTAACAGGAAAATAAAACCATATACAAGACAGGATGTAAACAAAAAGCGCATCAAACAGAGCAGGAGATCAAATGTGAACTATGCAGGATATTAAGCAATAACTGAAAATGTAAATAAAGTAAACAAGACAAAAGACAAATTACGAGTTAAACAAGAAACTCGTCAAACAAAGGCTGGGACAAAACAAAAAAACGACTGAAACAATACCTGAGATAAATAAGACACGAAGTAAACAATGGCTGGGACAACCAAAACCCGAGTGAGGCCGTGGAGGCGGGCCGGGGAGGTAGGTGGTGGTGGTTCAGGTGTTATTAAGGTGCGACGTTAATTGTCCCATGAAGGATGTACGATGAATTACGACTACAGTGCCACATCCTCCCCCACGGTGGCCTCCACCGTCACCCTGCAGTCCACCATGCACCTGATGCTGCTGCACCTACAGGATCACTTCCCCCATAGTCCACCATCACCACCTGCTGCCACAGCACCTACAGGATCAACTCCCCCACAGTCCACTACTACCACCTGCTGCTGCTGCTGTTGTTGCTGCTGCGGCTGCCACTGCACCAACAAGATCACCTCACCCACAGTCCACTACCACCACCTACTGCTGCTGCACATACAAGATCACCTCCCCCACAGTCCACCATCACCACCTGCTGCTGCTGCACCTACAGCTTCAACTCCACCACAGTCCACCATCGCCACCACCTGCTGCTGCTCCTGCTGCACCTACAGGATCAACTAACCCACAGCCCACCACCACCACCTGCTGCTTCTGCACTTACAGGATCGACTCCCCCACACTCCACCATCACCCCTGCAACCACTGCACCTACAGAATCACCTCCCCCACAGTCCACCATCACCACAACCTGTTGCCACTGCACCTACAGGATCACCTCCCCCTCAGTCCACCATCACCACCTGCTGCCACTACACTTACAGGATCAACTCCCCCACAGTCCACTATCACCACCTGCTGCTGCTGCACCTACAGGATCACCTCCCCCACAGGCCACCATCACCACCTACCGCCACTGCACCTGCAGGATCAACTCTCCCACAGTCCACTACCACCTACTGCTGCTGTTGTTGCTGCTGCACCTAGGACATCAATTCCCCCAGAGTCCACCACCACTCTGCAGCTGCACCTCTGAGAATCACCTCCCACAGTCTGTCACCACCTGCCGCCTGCCTGAGAGACCAACTCCCCACAGTCACACTACCACAGGCTGCTGCTGTTGTTTGCTATTGCTGCTGCACCTGGGGCATCAACTCCCCCACAGTCCCACCACCACTCAGAGCTGCCTGCAGAGATCCTTTACCCCTGATCCCACCACCACCTGCTGCTGCTGCTGCTTATGTTGTTGTTGTTGTTGCTGCTGGTGGTGCAGCTGCTGCACCTACAGGATCAACTCCACCACAGTCCACCACCACCACCTTCTGTTGCTGCTGCTGCACCTACAGGATCAACTCCCCCACAGTACACTACCACCACCTGCTGCTGCTCTTGTTGTTGTTGCTGCTGCTGCACTTACAGGATCAACTCCCCCACAGTCCACCATCACCACTTGCTGCCAGTGCAAATACAAGATCACCTCCCCCACAGTCCATCACGACCTGGTGCTGCGGCTGTACCTTCAAGATCACCTCCCCCACAGTCCACCATCACCACCTGCTGCCATTGCAAATACAGGATCAACTCACCCACAGTCCACTACCACCACCTACTGCTGCTGCATATACAAGATCACCTCCCCACAGTCCATCACGACCTGGTGCTGCGGCTGTACCTTCAAGATCACCTCCCCCACAGTCCACCATCACCACCTGCTGCCATTGCAAATACAGGATCAACTCACCCACAGTCCACTACCACCACCTACTGCTGCTGCACATACAAGATCAGCTCCCCCACAGTCCATCACGACCTGGTGCTGCGGCTGTACCTTCAAGATCAACTCCCCCACAGTCAACCACCACCACCTGTTGCTGATGCTGCAGCTACAGCATCAACTCCCCCACAGGCCACCACCACCACCTGCTTCTGCACCTACAGGATCAACTCTCCCACAGGCCGCCGCCACCACCACCTGCTGCTGCTGCTGCTGCTGCTGCTGCTGCTGCTGTTGCTGCT
>NW_024735705.1:15000-28129 GCF_018991925.1 Homarus americanus | reverse complement strand
CACCTCTTGATTTATTGTCTGTTTACATCTGACAAGGCGATGATGGTGGACAGTGGATGGTTGTGAATTTGCGTGAGTAAAATGGAAGTCTTTGCAAAAATTATAAATTCCAATGCTATTTGTGTTTTGGTCTGCTGTTTTTTTCTTCTTTCAGTTGTGTGTAATCATTGTTTTATGGTGTTAATTTCTCTTTCTCTTTTTCTCTCATATCAATGGCGTGGGAACGAGCGTAATTCTCTGATTCTTTCTCTCTCTTTCACACAAGCACGTATCAATGGCGTATGGCGTGGGCGTGAGCGTCATTTGCTGAATAGTCTCCACACCTGCTTCACCAGCCACGACTAAATAAACACACACACACACACACACATACACACACATACACACATACACACACCCTAATTCAAACACCTCTGTCTGGGTCTTAAAAAAAAAAGTCCCCGAAACTTTATTGACCTTCGCGTTCCTAAGCCATTACCAGGGTTTTCAATGCCGTGGTTTCCTTCACCGTATGAAGAGATGCTCCTTAATTGACGTGGTTGTCGGTGGGGGGCAGGGAGGGGTATTGTTTCACGCATAATAGCATCTCTAGTATCGAGGTTAACCGTGTGTTTGCGTACCTACTTTCTTCCTCCTAATTTGTGCAAGTCTTCATTCGACGATTTCTAGGTATGTTCGTTTGTTTATCAGGAAGATTTTTTACAATCGTTTATCGGGTTTCGTTTAAGAATTTTCAGTTTTTATTTTGTTTATGGGATAGTGTAGATTATGTCGTGAAAAGTTTTAAAAATAAATGTTCGTAAATGGTTAAGCGTCCCGTAGAAGCTGACTTTTCTGAGAAAATTTAGCTAATGAAGAATATTAAAAACAATTATTATGGATATTTTGGCCGTCATTTGTTAACCTTGTACAGTAGATATTCAAATAGGTTATTTATGCTGATGTAGAAGTGAGAGAAAATATTATATGTCAGTGTTAGTGAAGTTCGGGGTAACTATGTCACTATCGAATTAAACCAACATTAAGAAAATTACTACTAATAATGGCTGTGTTGATTCTGATATTGTGTAGCGTTGACGCCATGGTAACAAAACACATTATTGAAGCTCCAGGGAATATTTTTATAAATGAAGTAAAAAAAAAATAATAACTACAAAAATACAATAGCAATGACGATGTTCTCTCAAGTATCGTGTTGGCACTATGATAGCTGCTGGTACAATACTACAATGGTTTATTGTTACTCCCACGCCGAGGTCACCACTGTAACTCTGTATTATATAAAGTACAGCATGGCGGGAATAGCAGCTAGGCTTGTGGTTGGTTAGAGCTCATAAAGCAGTTCCCAAAAATTCACTAGTCAGAACATCTGTATTATTTAGTATTATTTGCCAATTTTCTTGTCTCGTGACGTAACTCTAGTAATTTTTAGCTAATGGCGTCTGGCGTGTGATTTAAACTCAGACTAAGTACTTGAGATGATAGTTGTTGAAGCTCAGTAATGTAACGTCAACCTTCTCTCAAAATGGCGGGAAAGGGAGCTTGGTGAGTTAGAATAATTTTACGTGGAAAGATATTTAACACATTAATCTATATTTATACTCATACAGGTCATCAGTAGAGACATTTTTTTTTAAATTGTTGATGGCTAGTGTTGGCGCGTAGTAATAACATCAACTGATCATGTTTAAATAGACGACCACAGCAATCCATCAATCTACTGTCAGCTGGTACTCTACTGAAGGGACTTCTATCATTCTAGATCTCTTTCGCCACTAAGTGGGTACAGTACATTAAAAGCCTATAGTATTTTACGGGCCAGTTAATGACTAAATCGAGGCAATTACACTTGTGGGTCCAGTGTTGTTGAAACTGTCCGCCAGATGGTTTGGTTCACTGCCTGGTACTACTGGGTTAAAATATCTTAAAAGTTTAACGGTTTTTTTCTTTTCTTTTTTTTGTTAGTATGTTTCCTGTAACTAACGTTCTCTCCTGGACTGAATACAGAGGGATTCTGATTTGTCCTCTCTCTCTCTCTCTCTCTCTCTCTCTCTCTCTCTCTCTGCTAATGTGAAAATGTATCTTAAGCCGCGTACACACTGAGATACATTGTTGCGCAACATTGTCTCTGGACTGTTTCGCGGCTGTCTCAGAAAAATCAAAATTTGTTGTGCGACTGTCGCAGAAACACTGTCTCAGGACCTCGTACACACCAAGATACTTTATCCAGAAACAGTCGTGCAACAATGTTTCTGGACTCTCTCGACTGTTTCGCAACATTCGCTAGACAGTCCAGAAACAATGGTGCCGTGTCTCCCAAGTGTTTCTGGATTGTCTCGCAACAGTCCAGAAACATTGTTGCGCGACTGTGTCTAGACAATGTATCTTGGTGTGTACGAGGCTTAAGTGGTTTATTTAACAATAACTCACAAATTTGGCGGC
The DNA here is from genome assembly GCF_018991925.1 of Homarus americanus. Classification (NCBI taxonomy): domain Eukaryota; kingdom Metazoa; phylum Arthropoda; class Malacostraca; order Decapoda; family Nephropidae; genus Homarus; species Homarus americanus. The sequence goes on along the minus strand of NW_024735705.1, from coordinate 25,687 downwards.
CATAATGTCGTCAGAATTGCGCAAAAATTATGCCTTCACATAATGCATTAAAATTTCCAATAAGAAGAAAAAATATTCATGTACGATTTTTTTTTAGAATCAAGAGTATCATTTTGAGCAGCATATGTATTTTTTTCAATGGGTAATGTCGACATTGTGAGGAACCTTATACACCTAACCTAACCCCCTTGTGTACCATGACAATAAAGATAAAAATCAGATATGAATTCTTGAACTACGATGGTTGTTACTTACCGTCTAGGGGTGGCTGTCAGTATGTCCGCAGATCGAGACGTAAATGTTCAACTTGTAATTCCTTTTATTATTTCTATTATTGTTTATTATTATTATTATTATTATTATTATTATTATTATTATTATTATTATTATTATTATTATTATTATTATTATTATTATTATAATTATTATTATTATTATTGTTGGTGTTTATTATAATTATTATTATTATTTATTATTATTATTGTTTAATATTATTATTGTTTATTATTATTATTATTATTATTATTATTATTATTATTATTATTATTATTATTATTATTATTATTATTACTCACGTTACAGAGCGTAGACCCAACTCCCAATGGATTTTAATTCCATAGAATGTTTACTACTCATGATGTGTTAATATTATAAAAATATTACTGCGCTTTAAGATTCAAGGTATTTAAGAGCGTATTGTAGATTAGCACACACTATTATTTGCACGCTAAGCTGGCCCGTAAACCACGCCCCTCGTCTGTAGCTACAAATAGCTGGTTCCCCTGAGCGTTTTACCTCCCCCAGGACTGCGCGTATATAAGCACGTATTTATATCGACCTTTTATAATATATATTTAAAAAATTTTAACATCTTCTCTGAAGTGCTAATGTCAATTTCAATTTCAATTGTTTATTCCTTGATAGAGGAAGCGGGATCCTAGTGCTGTCACTAGGTACCCCTGTACAATGACACCAGAAGCATCTGGCAAGTGTCACAGGTATATACTTTATAAATATTATAAAGGGGCTTACTAAAGCCTTAGGAAGGAAGGAAGGATATTCCTTTAACACATAATCAATGTTATTTACATAATATCAGGCCAGTATGGGGAGGATCATCGTGTCTCCGTTAGGGGGTCGTGGAACATAAGAACATAAGAATGGAGGAAACTGCAGCGGGCCTATTGGCCCATACTGGGCAGTCCCGTTTACACCCAACCCCTATTGCTCATATAAGCATCCAACCTATGTTTGAAGCTATTCAGCGTATTCGAGTTAATGATGATATTTGGTAACTTGTTCCATTCATCCACTACTCTGTTTCCAAACCAGTGTTTACCGATTTCACGCCTAAATCTAAATTTATCTAATTTAAAACCATTGTTACGAGTTCGCTCCTGGTTGGATAGTTTGAGTACCGTTGTAATGTCCCCTTTGTTTAGCCCTGCCTTCCACTTGTACACCTCTATCAGGTCGCCCCTCACTCTACGTCTCTCGAGGGAGTGCAAATTAAGATGCTTTAACCTGTCTCTATACTCAAGGTTCCTAATGCCCGGGATTAGTCTTGTCATTCTCCTCTGAATTCTTTCCAAGGATTCTATATCCGTTCTGTAATACGGTGACCAGAACTGAACAGCGTAGTCCAGGTGTGGTCTCACAAGAGCAAGATACAGTTTTAGGATGACCTCGCTAGTCTTGTAACTAACACTCCTTTGTATGAACCCAAGTACTTTATTAGCCTTGTTACGAGCAAAAACACATTGTTTACTTGGTTTAAGGTTCCTACTTATCATTACTCCTAAATCTCTCTCGCAGTCGGATTTCTCTATGGCATCGTTGTTCATCTGGTATCTGGTTTCCCTGTTTACATCTCCTATACTGAGTACTTTACATTTGTCGACGTTGAATTTCATCTGCCATTTTTCAGACCATTCGAAAAATTTGTTTAGATCTTCCTGTAGTTTTGCCGAGTCCTCGTCAGATTTAATAACACGTCCTATTTTAGTGTCATCAGCAAATTTACTTATGTTGCTGTCTATGCCGATATCTATGTCGTCTATGTATATAATAAATAATAATGGTCCAAGTACTGAGCCTTGGGGAACACCACTTGTGACGTTGCTCCAATGGGACTTGGCCATTAATGCTCACTTGCTGTTTCCTGTCCTGTAACCACGCCCTAATCCATTTAAGGGTGTCACCTTTGATGCCATGTGCTTCTACCTTTCTAATTAGTCTTTCATGGGGGACTCTGTCGAAGGCTTTGCTAAAGTCGAGATATACCACATCATAATTGTGCCCCTCGTCCACCGATTTGAAAACTGATAAAAAGAATGTTAATAGATTAGTTAGGCAAGAACGTCCGCTTGTGAATCCATGCTGGGAATCATTGATCAATCGGTGCTTCTCCAGGTGATTTCGAATAGAGTTTGAGATGATTGCTTCCAGTAATTTGCCTACTATTGATGTTAGACTGATTGGGCGGTAGTTAGAGGATAGTGATCTATCCCCCTTCTTGAAAATCGGTATTACATTCGCTATCCTCCAGGATTCTGGTACTACACCTGTTTTTAAGGACATGTTAAACAACTTTGCAGGAGTCACGGAAGCGTTGTGTGTGGGGACATCTTAGGAGATAGTGGATAAGGGTGCTGCTGTCGGGTCTTCTGCATAATGCACAAGAGCGTTGCTCAGGGTATGCGGGGATACCAATCTCCCAAGCAAAGTCATACCCAATGATGATACGGGCAGCAATCACGTCCCCTTTCCGCGACCCTTTCCCGTAGACGTACGAGGGGTAAGGAAGTTTACGGAGGATATCGTACCAGGTGGGCGGGGAGTCCAGGGGGAGTGCTAATGTCTTGAAATGATTTGCGTTTTGATAATCCATATATTTAACATTATTTTAGATAATAACAGGTCTGCTTACCGATTGTGAACACATTTAATTTGAATTTTCTATGAAACAATCAGTTATTAGTTTATAAGAGGGGCGTGGCTTATGGGCCAGGTTAGCTTGGAAAGGGCGTACTTATTAACATCTCTCGTAATCGTTTGGTAAGGTGAGGGTGTGGCCCAGTAGCACTAAGGAACACTTGACATCTAGCCAGCAGCAGTTCAGTCTCTGCTGCTCTCGGTATTATTTTGAAGGTCGTGGTTAATCATACAGATAAATCTCGTCACGTCCACTTCTCGAAAAACCTAACTTAACCTCAAGCGAGAGACGACGGGGCGAGATATGTCCGTACTATTAGCTACGGTGTAATGTGAAAGCCTCCTCGCCAATCACACCTTCTTTCGTTGTCTCTAGTGTGTTCTTGGTGGCGTACTACACGGCGGCGGCTCATCACCGGAGGAGCTTGGTGAAAGTCACAGTTTCTTCCTAATTTTTATGGTTAATTGTTTACCTACTTATAAGTCACGTCTGTAAAGTGTGTGTGTGTGTGTGTGTGTCTAGGAAGCTCCTCCACTGAGATACGAAACATTAATCAGATACAGAGTGAGTCAACACATTCCCTGTACATAGTTACAGGGATTATTTTTTTAAGGATATTTTTTTTTTTGTAATTCAACAATCAAGGTCTTTAAGTATATACAGTACCAAGTTCATGCATTAGATGTTTGTTATAATGTTATCACCGCGCTTCAACAATTATATTCCTCAAGCGCTGAACAAGGTTGGTAATTACACCAGTCCAACGACCATGAAGAATTACGAGAGATAGAGGCTTAAAGGTTAGCACAATACCTGCATTTTTTTATGTTTTTCGGTCAGTTGAAGAAATCTAAAGTTGGCGTCACTCTAATCTTTGGCTCCATAAACACACTATAAACTTCAAACTGATAATTCTCACACACACACACACACACACACACACACACACACAGTATCGTGACAACTTTGAACACATGAACCGGTCCTTCAAAAAACACGTAGAATTACAGTACCTTAATTCCTGAATGTTGAGGTGCAAGGAGGAGGGTAAGGAAACGGGAGGGAAGAGATAGGAGAAAGTAGGTAGATGGGCTGGACACCTTCATATCTTCCTCACCAGGTAGGGACGACAGGTGCTGGGCCTCGGGGGATGGGAGTATGGTTGCTCCGTCTAACGCCAACCTTCTTCTTCATCTCCGCCTCCTCCTTTTCCTTCCCCTCCCCCTCAAAGGCCTTTGGAGAGGTGGGGATATTGTTTCTATGCTGACCTGAATGTACTGTATCTTACCAAAACAATAAATCTGTTTTTATCTTGTTACCGAGTATTCGGCCACACACACACACACACACACACACACACACACACTACTACTACTACCACTTTGCTGTCACTCGGAATTGAGTATGACGATCATCCAGCTGATACAATGATACGAGTTACTAAGTTTGTCACCTAGGTTGGTGAGTTTTGAGGTGACTAAAGAGGCCGATACGGGATCCGAAGGGTTGTCCACAATTCGTTGCACATGTGGAGGGCTGCACCTAGTGCGGGAGGGGCAGTAGCAGCGTCTTTCCGGCGTTGGCGCTTGTCTGCCTCGGTTTGCAGTGGGACTAACTCGAAAGTATTGACACCTCGTGTGTTGCTTCTCCAAGCGTTACGATGTGAAGTAATCGTCTCCCAGGTGAGGTGGTCGATTTGGCACTTTTTCAGGTTTGTCTTAAGACTATCCTTATACTTTTTCAGTTGCCCGCCAGCGTTACGTTTACTATTCGTTAGGTGACTGTAAAGTAGCTGCTTTAGCAGTCTACTGTCGTCCATGCGGGTAACATGGCCAGCCCAACGTAGTTGTTCATGGATAATGGTAGCCTCGATGCTCCTACAGTTGGTGTCAGTAAGACACACACACACACACACACAGTTGATGATGATGGACTAGAGTGTACACTGTACAGTAATAATTAACCTTTTACTAAACACGGGGACACAGGTGACATTCTAGGACACATAAACAAGTATGCCAGGACAGATGTAAACACAGAGTGTAGGGTATGTAACTAGTAGGAGACAGATGCAACGCGGATATACTGTAGGGCTGTGGTAGGTAAGGAATGGTCAGCAGTATGTGGCAAGACTGGTGGTAGAAAGTGATAAAGCCTCTCCGGTCTAGACGGCCTATACCTGTCGTCCCAATGGGCAGTAGACTGTGTGTTGGGGTGTGTATGGTAGGAAAGGGAGGGTGTTGTGTTGTGTGCGGTAGAGGAGGGAGGGTGTTGTGTTGTGTGTGGTAGAGGAGGGAGGGTGTTGTGTTGTGTGTGGTAGAGGAGGGAGGGTGTTGTGTTTTGTGTGGTAGAGGAGGGAGGGTGTTGTGTTGTGTGCGGTAGAGGAGGGAGGGTGTTGTGTTGTGTGTGAGAGGAGGGAGGGTTTGGTGTGTGGTAGAGGAGGGGTGTGGTAAAGGAGGGAGGGTGTTGTGTTGTGTGGTAGGGAGGGAGGTGTTGTGTGTGTGGTAGGGAGGAGGTTGTGGGGAGGGAGGTGTTGTGTGTGTGTGGGTAGAGGAGGGGGGGTGTTGTGTGGTAGGGACGGAGGTGTTGTGTGGTAGGGGAGGGGTATGTTGTGTGTGTAGAGAGAGGTGTTGTGTTGTATGTGTAGGGAGGGGTGTTGTGTTGTGTGTGTAGAGAGGAGGTTGTTGTGTGGAGGAGGAGGGTGTTGTTGTGTAGGAGGGGTGTTGTGTGTGGTAGTGGAGGGAGGTGTGGTAGAGGAGTTTTGTGTGGTAGGGGAGGGAGGGTGTGGTGTGTGGTGGGGAGAGGGAGGGTGTGTGTGGTGGGGAGGAGGTTGTTGTGTTGTGTGTAGGGGAGGGAGGGGTTGTGTTGTGTGGGGAGGAGGGGTGTTGTGTGGTAGGGGAGGAGGGTGTTGTGTTGTGTGTAGGGGAGGTGTTGTGTTGTGTGTAGAGGAGAGGGGTGTTGTGTTGTGGTGGTAGGGGAGAGGTGTTGTGTGTAGAGGAGGGAGGTATGTTGTGTGGTAGAGGAGGGAGGTGTTGTGTTGTGGGTAGGGGAGGGAGGTGTTGTGGTGTGTAGGAGGGGAGGTTGTGTGTGGTAGGGAGGGGGGTGTTGTGGTTGTGTGTAGGGGAGGAGGGTGTTGTGTGTGTAGGAGAGGGGTGTTGTGTGGTATGAGGAGGGTGTGTTGTGTGTGTAGGGGAGGAGGTGTTGTTGTATGTAGAGGAGGGGGTGGTAAAGGAGGGAGGTGTGGTGGTAGGGGAGGGGGGTGTTGTGTTGTGTGTGGGAGGAGGGGTGTTGTGTGTAAAGGAGGAGGTGTTGTGGTTGTGTGGTAGGTAGGGGGTGTTGTGTTGTGTGTAGAGGGGGGTGGGGGGTTGTGGGGTGGGAAGGAGGAGGGAGTGGTGTGTGGTAGGGGAGGGGGGTGAGGGGAGGGGGGTGTTGTGGGTAGGGGAGGTGTTGTGTGTGTAGGGGAGGAGGGAAGGTGTTGTGTGGTAGGGGAGGAGGTGTTGTGTTGTGGGAGGAGGGAGGGTGTGGGGGTAGGGAGGGAGAGGTGGGGGATATGGGAGGGGAGGTGTTGTGTTGTGTGTAGAGGAGGGAGGGTGTTGTGGTAGAGGAGGAGGTGTTGTGTTGTGTGGTAGGAGGAGGGAGGGTGTTGTGTTGTGTAGTAGGGGGAGGGAGGTGTGTGGGGGAGAGGGAGGGTGTTGTGTGTGTGGGTAGAGGAGGGAGGTGTTGTGTTGTGTGGTAGGGGAGGGAGGGTAGTGTGTGTGGTAGAGGAGGAGGGTGTTGTGTGTGTGTGGTGAGGAGGGAGGGTACAGTTGTGTGTGGTAGAGGAGGGGAGGGTGTTGTGTTGTGTGGTAGAGGAGGGAGGGTGTTGTGTTGTGTGTGGTAGGGGAGGGGGTGTTGTTGTGTGGTAGGAGGGTGTTGTGTTGTGTGGTAGGGGAGGGGGTGTTGTGTTGTGTGTGGTAGGAGGGAGGGTGTTGTGTTGTGTGTGGTAGGAGGAGGGTGTTGTGTTGTGTGGTAGGGGAGGGAGGGTGTTGTGTTGTGTGTGGTAGGGGAGGGTGTTGTGTTGTGTGTGGTTGGGGAGGGGGGTGTTGTGTTGTGTGTGGTAGGGAGGGTGTTGTGTTGTTGTGGTAGGGAGGGAGGGTGTTGTGTTGTGTGGTAGGGGAGGGGGTGTTGTGTTGTGTGTGGTAGGGAGGGAGGGTGTGTGTGTGTGGTAGGGGAGGGGGTGTTGTGTTGTGTGTGGTAGAGGAGGAGGGTGTTGTGTTGTGTGGTAGGGGAGGGGGTGTTGTGTTGTGTGTGGTAGGGAGGGTGTTGTGTGTGTGGTGGGAGGGGGTGTTTGTGTTGTGGTAGGGGAGGGGGTGTTGTGTGTGTGTGGTAGGAGGGTGTTGTGTTGTGTGGTATGGGAGGGTGTTGTGTTGTGTGGTAGAGGAGGGAGGGTGTTGTGTTGTGTGGTAGAGGGTGTTGTGTTGTGTGGTAGGAGGGGGGTGTTGTGTTGTGTGTGTGGTAGGAGGGGTGTTGTGTGTTGTGTGTGTGTAGAGGAGGGGGTGTTGTGTTGTGTGTGGTAGGAGGGAGGGTGTTGTCTACCATAACAACATTATGGCGTGAGCCGAGCTGGACCTATCGGAAAGGGTAGTTAATTAGGAAGGAGAAAAGGTAGTTTGGTTGGGTGGGAGAGAGGAGGGGGCGATAGAAAAGAGTTAACAGCTGAAACAAAAGACAGACAGACAGGCAGACAGATAGACAGACAGACAGACAGGTAAACAATCAGCTACATTATACCCATTGTTCAACAGTCAACCAAACACATCTTGGGTTGTAAACACTAACCACAGTCATCCTGGATGACGCGCAGGTGTGGCGAGTTCAGATAATGAAGGAAATATCAAACTGTATCTTTACCACTAAGAACCCTTTAGATGAACCTCTTAGCGCAACAAGCACATGTTACCTACTACTGACGGTAAACGCAGCCAAAAACTCTTCGGTGTGCACTTCGGGTAGTATATTCAGCTGTGTCGCCATGACTAGCAGGGTAGAGTCAGCGGACTGGGTCACCGGACCATAATAATTACATGTGGCTAGAAGAACTAAATCCCATTTGTTGATAGGAAGAAGCATCTGGTCTATCACAGCACCTTCCTAGTCACTCTCGGCCGTCAGGTGTGAAAAAGACTTATCGATGGAGAAATTTGTACGTATATACATTGTCTGGGTTGTGTAAACTTACTAATTCTGCTCCAAGAGGAGTGTTTGTTAGCATATTTAGAGGAACTGTGTTGTTTCTGATTGGATAAAGAACACTACCATCTTGAAGCTGCATTCTCCCCACTTTTAAAACCTCTTACAGAAAAAGTCAATACTGTATACATTTCTATAATATCAAATAAGAATGAATGTAAAAGCAAAATAAATGAGGAACAAAAGGAACGAACAAGAGGTAGGTAGAGGTGAGTCTCCCGTACACAAGTGAGGAATAACCGGGGTTAGGTTAGCCTAATTTAAACATGACATAAAACTCTTAGGTGTTGATATAATTTGGTCACGAGTGTACTGTAGCCAGACACACATCTTTGACCCTGTTCAGTAATGTAAGTTGTTTTAAAGCATTGCATTTTATTAACTAGGGTCTTTAAGTGTATTCTAGGTTAATAAATACTACGGTCATCAATAATTAAAACTGTCAGGAGCAGCAACGGAAGTGTATTATGTGTGTATGATTGTCACTATATATTTAAAGGTGTCAGTAACTGTGTATAAGATTGATTTATATTCAAGAGACACACTGTTGATTTAAATTATAAAGTAAATAAGTATGTATGTACGCCAAATAGACCAGGGCGAGTGTGTGTGTGTGTGTGTGTGTGTGTGTGAAAAATCACAAAAGACACATCATTCATATACAGTAAACGCAGGTAACCATTAGGAAAAGAAACACGAAACAGTTCAAGCGCTTGTGATCATGTAAGGTGAATATCATGCACCTTGGGGATGTTGATATTGATTTTATATATACCAGAGCGCTTTTAGTCTGCAGTAAGTTAACGACACGGTTTCAACGAGGTACCTGCTTGACCGTGGTGCTTCCATGGTAACCAGTGTGTACGGGTTGGTGAAGGTGATGAGTGATTGATTGAGTGAGCAGCGGGTCAGCCTCCAAACACGGCCTCCCTGATGGGTGGTTGAGAGGATGGGGCGTACCTTGAGAGGATGGGGACTCAAACCTGAGAAAGCTAGACACGTCGTCTCTTCCTTCCTCTCCTTCATTTATTTATTTATTTATTTATTTACCCAAAGCAACACATAGACGCTCGCCGCCGACCTTGAGTTGTTGGTGGCTGTTTCAGTCCGCCGGGATGATGTGCGGGCAACGTGAGCATCCTTTTCTCTCTTCGCCCGACCTTCCTCTGTCCTTCCTTCTGTCACACGGGGTAACCTTTCTGTGGTTCTTGACATACACACACACACACACACGACGGATTTAATATAATTTTGTTTTCATCATAAATGTCTAGGTCATGGTTTTTTTGCGTAATTTCGCGTCAATGTTAGTGGAGTCGAATATTTCTAAATCTGTCTTTCATGATCGACCCTTTTAAGACTCTCTCGGGCGACCCACTAGACTAGGAAGTCGACCAGCTAGTGACGGATACGAGGCTATTTATTGGTTGGCTATTGAGCAAGATATCCTTTACCATATAACCTTCAACAGTTCAAAACTTTCAGCGGCCTCTCAGATGTCTTTTAAGTGTTTACCAAGGGCCCGACTCTGTATATAGCCGACCTGACACTGAAGCTTCTCAGATCTCTCCAACCCACGTGTATTTTGAAGGAAATAGATATAGTATGAATTAGCCTCGACACAACGATATTTTCTCCTTGTATTATGAAATATTTTGTTCGTGTTTGTGGTAAGGAAATAAGTGAGAGAGACATATTGGATCACCTGAAGATGAACTACCTAATGATAACCTAACCTAACCTAACCTAACAACCTGCAGCAGCGTCAACACAACCAACAAATACTGACACCATTCCAACAACTTTGATAGACAGAACAACAACATCCACCACCACCACCACATCACCATCACCAACAACAACATCCACTATCACCACCACCATCACCAACAACAACATCCACCACCACCACCACCATCACCATCACCAACAACAACATCCACCACCACCACCACCACTCACCACCATCACCACACATCCACCACCACCATCACCATCACCAACAACAACATCCACATCACCACCATCACCAACAACAACATCCACCACCACCACCACCACCATCCAACAACACATCCACCATCACCACCACCATCACCAACAACAACATCCACCACCACCACCACCACCATCACCACAACAACCACCACCACCATCACCAACAACAACATCCACCACCACCACCACCATCACCATCACCACAACAACATCACACACCACCACCATCACCAACAACAACATCCACCACCACCACCACCATCACCACAACAACACCACACACCACCACCATCACCAACAACAACATCACCACCACCACCACCACCATCACCATCACCAACAACAACATCCACCACCACCACCATCACCACCACCACCACCACCACCATCACCACCACCACACCAACAACATCACATCACCACCACCATCACCAACAACAACATCCACCACCACCACCATCACCATCACCAACAACAACATCCACCACCACCACCACCATCACCACAACATCCACCACCACCACC
>NW_024735705.1:0-12500 GCF_018991925.1 Homarus americanus | reverse complement strand
AGTAGTATATTGACTGAGAGTATCTGTCTGTTTGTCTGTCTGTCTCTTTTAATAGTTAATGTCTACCGTAGAAACTAATAAGACTTAGTGTATGTTTGCCTGTCTATCTGTCGTGAGAGAGAATGTATATCTGTCTGAGAGTATTTGTGTGTCTGTCTGTCTGTGTGAGTGTGAGTATGTGTGTGTTCTTCGAGAGAATGGACAAATAACACTGATATATTGTGTGTATATATATATATATATATATATATATATATATATATATATATATATATATATATATATATATATATATATATATATATATATATATATGTGTGTGTGTGTGTGTGTGTGTGTGTGTGTGTGTGTGTTAGAAAGACAAGGAACATCCTGGTACAGTTCCTGTGAGGAAGTCCGTCTTGCTCAGGTGATGAAAGTGACCCATGACTGGACACACACACACACACACACACACACACACACACAGAGCCTCAGAGGTGTCTTGATAATTATACAGTTCTCTCTCTCGTTATTCACCTTTACATCCCCATCTTTTGGTTATTAGTTTGTCTACATAATTTTACCTGTCTCTGGTACACTCTCCTGCATGACCATATCACTGATCTCCTTCACTTGTCTCCACTGAAAAATCATGGTTGGAGCCGTCCGTACCTTCACCATGATCCAGCACCTTCATAAATCACCATCACAGTATCATTGTTTGACTGACCGTTTTAACAGATCATTTATTTTCACACGTTAACTTTCTGGGTCAGTTTATAGGAAATTCGTTAATATAAATCGATGATGATATGTGTTATAATGTACCGTGGTATATTGAGCTGTTGAAGAGATGACATTATTGCAACACATCTTTTTTTTTAAACATGTCTTACGTATAATCGCTTAATTTTCTGATTATACAAAGACTTATTGCATGGTCGTCCCTAGTGCATATTTTAATCGCATTGAATTATATATTCTTGAAATTATAACATCGTCTAATGTTTAAAGGCTCATATATTTTGTTTTATTATTATTATTATACAGACTCGTGTGATCCTGGTTTGTTAGTCGGTTCACAAAACACTGAGCTTCTAAGCAGTATTCAGCCCAGTAACATCGTTCCTGTGACTCCTGAATGCATTTCCACGTATTAATATTTATATCTCAAGTGAAGTATAACGCAGTAAGTGATCAGTTCCTGGACGCCTTTGGTATTTGCTGCCTTACGCCTTACTGTAAGTTAGCCCCCATAGCCCTGGCCTCCAGGCGCGCCGGCTCGTGCGGCGTCCACAAAGTATGTATCCACTGATGTAAGGATAACCACAAAGTACTGTACTGTTTTAATGGGTCGATGGTTATGGTTTCTGTTCCCAGCTTCAGGTGAGTGTGGAGGTAATGACGGGCGGAAAGAATTGCTTGTGAGGTAACAGTGTGAAAGGGAATTATTTGATCAGCGAAATAGGTGACCTGTAAAATGAATGATTTGCAAGAGAAAGAGACAGAACACAACGGGTTTTGTGCAATTAATTGTGTATTTTGTTGAGTAAGTATTACAAGTGAAGGACAAAGCCTGGAGGAGGTGGTCTCGTGACACGCAGTTATCTGTAAGAGAACTCGTGACTAGGCAGATCTTTCCTTTATCATGTGTGTTCTTCTCGAGGAAAATTAGGTCAGGTCACGTTGTTTTAGAATGAATTTTATTAGTTGTCTGTTTTGTCTCGAAAATTATTAAGCCACACTTGAAGAAAGGAAAAAGTCCCCCATGCGGGAAAATAATGCCAGAAAAAGTGGCCATTAAGCTGACTAAACTCTGTCAAGATGATGGTATACAGAACGTACTGATAAAGATCTGTGGCGAGGCAGGTCACCACTCTGTATTCTACAGCCACGTATTGCACTCTGGCGTATCCGGAGAAAACGGGGGAGGGCTACAGGAGACCGAGAGTGGAAGTAAAGGGAAGGTAGGTCCAATAGGGCATTAGGGCAAGGAAGTGGGTGTTAGTTAACCATTAGAACCCACAAGACACTGAAAGGATCTCAAGGATGGGATGAAAGCTGACACGACTTCGACTTCGAGGGGCTTCCATATATTTATATGTATATAAACATTCACGAGGATAACACAGAAAATAATAAAAATAATATTTCCAATAAAGTAAAATAATTCATCTTGGTTAGGCAGAATCGGTGAAAATTTGACGCTGGTTTGGCTGTCATCTTTGTGTGCATCATGAGTTAGGAAATTAGATGGGTCCCGGAACTCCCAAATATCTCAGCTTGAGGTGAGACAAAGTAAGATCAGTAAGGCGATCATTTGTATTGTAACATTCCTACTTCTGTTTATGATAACGCTATAACATTTGTAACTCATTTGTCTTACAGATGTGCCCTGGAGAGTGTTGCCAACCACCGTGCCTAAGTAGGTTGGGTACTACATTCACAGGATCAGCTACATTTTCTCCGCCATCTAAAACAGGTCCGAGTCAGTTTAAGTTTTTCTAACGGATGGGGCTTCACCTTGTCTCCTTGAACGCCCATAGCCTACTCCCCTAGCTTGACGAAATTAAATTAATCGCTGCCAAACCAACCCAGGACACAATGTACTCCCTGCATGACTTGTGTTCTCTCCATTAAAACAAACATATAAGTTAAGATCTCGCCGGAAAATATAACTTAATGAAGGAAACAAAACTAAACATGACTTATTAGATGCCCACAGACCTCGTAGCTCCACAAGAATTTATATCCTGTCCTATAATTTTGCAGACTGGTAGGCACACAGAGGGCCTGGCAGGTGTGATAACCTGGTGGTGTGAGGGATGGGTGACAGCAGGCTATAAGAGGGTGATGTGTATCTCAATGTAGTGAAAGATGGAGGATATTTATACAAGATGCGTTGTAGGTGCTGTTATACTTGCAGAGTCAGGCTGTGTGTATGTGTGTGGTCTTGGTATACATGTGTGTGTGTGTGTGGTCTTGATATACATGTGTGTGTGTGTGTGTGTGTGTGTGTGTGTGTGGTGTGTGTGTGTGTGTGGTCTTGATACATGTATGTATGTGTGTGTGTGTGTGTGTGTGTGTGTGTGTGTGTGTGTGTGTGTGTGTGTGTGTGTGTGTGTGTGTGTGTGCAGGTATAATAATAATAATAATAATAATAATAATAATAATTAACGGTTTATTGAAAGAGCTTGGCAGCCAGAAGGCTGAAATATGTTACATATTTGAGGAATGGGTTTCGAATTACAAATAATATACAAGTAACATAAGTGATACAAATAAGATATATAATAACTAGATGGGGAAAAGCTCAAACTACAGTGCATTTCAACATAGTGACAGTGCAAGGAGTAGTGTTTACTGGGAGTGAATACACTGGTTTATAACAAGTTATTGATAATTTTTACAATGGTTGGGACTGGGCTGTTCTTATAGCCATCTGTTCGTGCACGTTTGGGCTGGATGCGGTTGGGTGTCGAACAGCAATTCTCGGGCTAGGGATCTCAGGTGGTAGTAGGAGCGGTGTCGAGGATGGTGTAGAAGCTTCTACCAAATTTGCAGATGAGGTCGTGGTGATGGTCAGTGAGAGTCGAAAGGGTCAGTGTGTTGAGCGCTTCTTGATATGTGGAGTAGGAAGGGAGAGAATAATCTTGCATGCCCTCTTTTGCACTTTTTCTAGGTGTTTACGTTGTGTGACATTTAGGAGGAAGACCAGGTGGGGAGGCATAGGGTGTATGCGGGTGTATGTGTGTGTGTATATGTGTTATGTAAGGCATTGGTGGTACCAGAGCCGACACTGACCACGCACGTAAAGAGGATGATGGTCAGAAATATGTAAACTCCTACCTTACCTCGTCCTTCTCTACCTGAACTTATACCTCTACCTGTGTTTATACCTGTACCCTCATACCCTCGTTAATGAATGCCATTCTAATCTAGTCTCTCACACCACAGTACAAACTCTCTCTCTCTCTCTCTCTCTCTCTCTCTTTTTTTTCAACCTGTCCTTTAACCCTCCATCTGCTACATCTGCCACTGCTTCCTACGTTACAACCTGCTGATGGGGTAAAGAAACTCAGGTTTATATGGTACTAATATAGGTCGTGGTGGTGGTGAGTTTCGGCTAGTAGTTCCTCCATTACTACCGCCACGTGGGCGGAAATGTTCGGAGAGAAAATCACTGACAAAGTACGGTATACGCTCAAGGTAAAGTGAATGTTGCCGGTGGAATTTCCTGACCCAGCGGAATCTCTGTCTTTTGGTATTACCGTGCTGTGTGGTGTTTAGTTCTGGGTGGTTGGTGGTGTGTTAGTCAATGGTGTGTATTGTTGATGTGTTTTTTTTTTTGTGGATTAGCCCAGGACTCAGGTCACTGACCCACATCGGGCTGGGGACGGAAATGTAATAATAATAATAATAATTCAGATAAATAAAATTTAAAAAATTACAGAAATAAAACAATAAAAAATCTTACTACTACTACTACTATACTATAATAATAATAATAATAATAATAATAATAATAATAATAATAATAATAATAATAAATACAAAAAGATCAAAAGTGAGAAACAACATATGTATGTTGTGTTGTCAATAGTGAGAAACAATTGAGACCCTAAATTGAGTCAAAAGTCAGATCAGCATACAATTTTCGTGATGCCATATGGCAGCAGGGTCTACCATTAGACAACACATTATGGTGTTAGCTATGCCGATAACGTTAAAACAAGTTGCATTCCCTAAATAAAGATAAGTATTTAATTCCAAACAAAATATATACATCAGGTGTTGCCAGTTTTGTTCATTTACCGTAACAAAATAAATTCTCTATCAAAAATAATGAAGACCAGACTGCTGGTTTTATTTCACCTGCAAACTGTGATTCCGGGTTACGTATTTTTAGAGTAAATGTCTAAAGCAATTTTAATCTTATCTAAACATCTCATCTATCTTAATCTACTAATTTAATGTAATCAATATCTGTCTAATCCTTAACCTAACCTTACAAGTTTAATCTAATATATATTGATTAATCTGACCCATAAATGTTCCTTTAACCTTATTTAATCTAATTCAAATCAGTTTAATCTAGCATTATCTAACCATAACTTAATTTAAATCACTCAAAACTAACGTTATTTAATCTATCTTACCTTAAACTATCTAACGTAACCTCAGCCAATGTTGACCTATACTATTGCGATGGAATATATTACACCTGTCACCATTTTTTGGGGTATTAAACACAAAGGAGTGTGTACGCCTGACAGCTGTTACCGCCACAACCTAGTGAATTGTCGACTACTGTTTGTAGTACAGTATGCATGTATATTATCGTAATGCAAACAGGTAATAACAACTGACCTTAGGAAATTTACAGTTAGTTGCTCTAAGACGTTGGTGTGTGTATGTGTGTGGCAGCGCCTACATTAATTTGAAGATATTATGGCGATTGACTTTCTTTGGTTTGTCTGTAGTTTGACTAGAACATTAAATCCACACAAATGAGCAGATGTGTTGGTAGCTTTGGTTAGTCGTGGTCTGTGTTCGTCCTGGAGACCACACGTCTTCGAAAGCGTTGATTTTCGGAATAAAAATATATTTAAAATGTTATCTTTATTTGTTATGTTTAATAGTTTTGCCTTATTTCGTTTGTTTCCCGTTTGGTTGTGTCTTTTTAATAAACAAATAAAGCGAGATAAACAATATAAACAATTGTAAATACTTTTTGTCACTAGTTGACTGACATCACTTTGAGACATCGACGTAAGTGTTTCCAGGGTTCAGGAACAGCTTGATACATCAGACTCAACCATCCAAAAACGAGATATTATAATCTTGTGTAATACATTGCCTTATACTTTATAATTAGAACAGATAAAGACAAATACCTTTAAAGCTACAGTACATGTTTGGAGAAACGAATGAGTAAAATACGACCAAACTCAGTCCGGTATAGCACTAGGACGAGGTTTCCTGGTTCGCTCGTCTTGAAATCTGCTTCGTTTCGCGGTTTCAGATTTATCAGAATGTCAACAAAGGTTTAACAGTGCTGTCCCTGCCTTAGCTAGTAAGGACGTACACGAAGGCTTATAGCCGGTGAGGTGAAGAAACTGAAATTGACGAGAACTGAAAAGCATCAAGTGTTTGGCAGTGTAGTAAAGTGTTTGTGAGTTTCATGAAGTGTTTGCAAGTGTCATAAAGTGTTTATAAGGTCGTAAAGTATTTATACTGTTAGTTTCTCAAGGTGGTCTTAAGTTTCAAAAGTGATCACATGTATAATAACGTGTTCGTGAGTAACGTTAAGTTTATCAGTGTGTAAAGTGTTTGTGTCATGAAGAATTATAAGTGTCACAAAGTAAATGGCGCTAAAATCACCCATACGTGTCATTAGAGTGGTATAAAGTGTCGTAAAGTGTTGTTACAAAAATTCATGTAATATCGAAAAGTTTTATAAAGTTGCCTTTATGCCAATAGGTCTGATAAAGTGCCATCAAGTCTAATAAGTAGCGTATAATGTCGTAAGATGTGGTACACAATAAAAAAGTGCTATTATGTCAGGTGTGTCATGAAGTGTCCTAAGGTGTCAAAGTGTTATGAAGTGTCATGTAATGTCCTAAAGTGTCAGTGGCCTATAGTGACGTAAAAAGCATATAATTTCAGTGTGATAAAGTCTGAATAATTAGTGTTCACAATATACAGTTGTCTCATACGATGTCGAAAAGTCGTAAGGTGCTGTGAAGTCTCTCAAAGTGTTGCAAAGTGCCTTGAACTATCGCAAGGTGTAAAGTGTGCCATGGAATACAGCAAGGTGTTGTCAAGGGCTCTGAGGTGTCACAAAAGTGTCAAGACGGTGCCAGGAGGTGACCCCACGCGCCAGGGCTTCCGCGACCACCAGCACAAGGTAACTGCTAATAATACTACTGTTGTGTTTTGACATATTGAACAAGTTCTATTAGTCCTCTATTTGGCATTGGTTCTGCCTTAGTTGTTCTGTAGTTACGTGTGAATGATCATATAGGTGTGTGTGTGTGTGTGTGTGTGAAACATGGCAGGTTATTTCAACTGATTTTTCCTTCTTTCCAGGTAAGTGTGAGTTTAAATTCTTCGAGGACATCAACACACCATATTTCAGGTACGTTCAAGTTATCATATAAATTGAATTATCGTTTTATTCATTAGCTAAGTCTAGTCCGTGGAATGTTGCGTTAGTCCGCGCCACCCTCTGCCTCCAGTTAATGTAAGTACGAGGCCTCTGCGAGTATTACACAGTACTACGCGCTCGTTATCCAACCCCGCCACCTCCACCTAGCCTCACTTACTGCTGCACCCGAAACCCTCCCTCCTCCTGCCCGAGGTACAACCCTACCAACCTCAACTTTCCCTCACTAGCCCCTCCCCATCTCACACTACTACTACCCCCTACCCTCCCCTTCACCCTCTCTCACTACTACTAACCCCTACCCTCACCCTCACACTATCACTCCCTACCATCCCCCTCACACACTATCACTCCCTACCATCCCCCTCACACTATCACCCCTACCATCCTCACACTATCACCCTACCATCCCTCACACTATCACTCCCTACCATCCCTCACACTATCACTCACCATCCCCTCACTTCACACTACTTCCACCCCCTACCTCCCCTTCACCTCTCACACACCAACCCTTTCCCTTATCACTCAACTAACCTTTTCAACCTGCCCCTTACGGTCCCCTATTCTACTGCCCTCTCACCATCCAACACTCTCCATCGCCTCCTTTCCTCTTAACCCTACTCCCTCTTGCAGCACCCACTTACCAGAGGCACCAGGCAGGTAATTTATCATGTTTGGACGTGTTGTTTCCTGGTCTTACAAGTTACACCTCGTTATCACTCACACGACATGAATAAGTAGATACGTTGGTATTTATTTAATATAATCGCTGTTCATATTAGTTTAACGTGTACATAAACACAATAAACCTACAAGTAATGAGAAGAGGAGAGAAGTGGAAAGCAAGGAAAGTGAAGAGATGGAACAGAAGAGAAGGAGGGAAGAGATGGAACAGAAGAGAAGGAGGGAGGAAATGGAATAGGAAGAGTAGGAAAGGAAAAGATGGAACAGGAGGATGAGGTGGCGGGAAAGGTGTTATGAATACAGGAACAGACGGTCTTTGTCTTTATATTTTCATAGAGAAACATATTGTATTCCTTCCAATAGACCCCTGCAGTAACGGATTTGTTAATGTACGAAATTATTGATGAATTTTTTCGTTTTTATGATTCCTTCTTATAATTAGAGGCTTATGGTAGTAGTTAGAAAATGGATAACTTGAAGAAATCCCTCAGCTTATTTCACCTGACGATTAAACACCCTAACGGTAATCTAACCAACCCCAGGTAACTTCGGGGTGCTTTAATCATCAGGTAAAATATACTTGGGTGGCAATTCATATAATAAAAAATAAACTACGAAACTTAATAAGCGACCTTCAGCAAACCCTTCAATCAGGCCAAAGAAAGTGAATGGGAAATGGATACATGGTGAGACTGAAGGAGGGAGGGGGGAAGGACGCACTGAACTGTGAGGAGAAAGGGAGGCATAGGTGGTTGGCGCCCTCTCTCAGCCAACCAGCGATCACTTTCCCGCGTCTGTGTTTTCTATGGTGAATATATTTCTAGCTAAAGACGGAACAATTCACCCTGACTGGTTTATTTTAACTAAAACGCTTAAATAACTTCCAACACCCGTATCAAAATGACACTTGGAACTATAACTTATCGAAATGCTGTACGTTCGGTTAGCACCAGTTTGAAGACAAGATTAATGTGTGTGGTACGATTATCTACTTTTTTTTTCTAGCGTTAAGTGAACATGTCTTTGTCTCTTTTTTTTTTACATAATTTACATGCTTTAACGTGATAACCTTGACTAACAGTGTATGGTTGTATGTAGAGAGAGAAGGGAACAAGCCTAGGTTTGCCTGTACGGGTGCGTCTTCACTGAGCATTTAGCCCAAACGAACCAAACGAGCAGACAACGCATGAACGAACCGAACGCGCAGTTCGAGTGCTCTCTTTATTCTATGTGTTCGACTGTCCTCGTCTTATTCCCACCGTTTTCTCTCAATTGAACCATGGTCCTCACAGTGGCAGCAGGTGCATTCTTCATTATTTACCTTAGCCAAAAGGAGAAATTTAGAGAGTGTGGTTAAGGCGACTATTTTCTGGACGGAAAAATATGTCCATGTTGAGTGAAATGGATCATGGCCATTTGAAAAACTTTACTCGAATGACATTTTTTCTCCCCGAAGCTGGTAAGCAAGTTTCCCATTTTCTTCTTCTCCTCTCCCGGGAACATTCCATAATTTGTGCAATGCTCACCCAGCAGTCATGCTTCCTAACTTTATTGTAGTACAAGCCATGTTGGATTCCACAGCTGAGGAAGCTTCTCATGTTCATCAAGTAGGGTTAAACCTTTCCCTGTCCCACTCCATGACACACTTAATAGCTGGAACAGCGCAAACACCTGTTCTGACTGCGAACCAAGGAGCAAGCAACTGAATCATTTTAAGCACAGCTCAGGACGTCTCGCACCATCTACCGACAAGCGACGGAAAACGTTTGGAGCGCTTCCGGGTCGACTGGGAGACACGTCCTTACCCTGCTTGCCGAATTCTGCTCATTTGGTTCGTTCGGGCTAAAATGCTAAAGTAGAGACGCACCCTACTGTTTGTTTGTCTCCACTATCCTTTTCGTAAGCCGCGTTTCATAACTCGGTTCATAGTTCACCCTCATTCGTTCACTATATAAACTTAAGGAACATCTTATATAAGGTTTACAGCGCAGGTTCGGGAACTGGTTACTCGACATAAAAAACGGTAGAGAAAAATACTTGTTTTTTTATACACAGGTTTGCTAGTCATGACACGAGCGTCTCGCCAAGCCATTCACATTATACGCTCATAAAAAAAAAGATTTATGACCCAAGTTCGGTGGTGGTTATGATTGTATGAATACATGAGTAACATACCTCAGATGACTCTACGCATCAGAGAGAACAGGTTTTCATACCATGTTTACAAAAGCGTTACTGATGATTTTGCTTCCAAGAAACCAAGTCATAAACGCTCACCCACTGATAAAAATACTGTGTATGTATAAGAATTGTACCGTATACAGCAGAAAGAAAGCGTCTTTGAGCACATTTTTATGTAGGCCCAAACTGTTCTTACTTTAAAAACAATTTCATTTTATTATGGGTACTTAATACTAATACAGGTTTCACTAATAATATCAAAAGACTACAGTGTCTCATACAATTATGTACCCACACCGTCACCTGGCCACAATACCCACACCGTTACCTTCACCTCCACAGTACGTACACGACCACCTTCACCTGGCCACAGTACCTACACTACCTTCACCTGGCCGCAATTCTACACCACTTCCTTCACCTGGCCCCAAGGCTGGTAGTACGGTGCGATACGGAAATTTTTCCGTACTCCGTACCTGGCTAAAATACCGTACAGAAATTCCGTACTTTTATCGTACCATCGGCAAAATATATTTACATCAAAATAATTCTCTATTTGTGAACAATTTATTAGAGTACATGTGTGGATTTGAAAAGGAACATTTACGAAGTGACTATAGATGTAAATGTGCCCACATAATATTGTTGCCTTATTACGGAATTTATTTCTTAGTCTACCTAATTTACAATGAAGCAAAAATATGTTTTATCTTACCAAAAACGTGCAATATTAGATCAAGTGCCCCTGCTGCCTGCCTCGGTTGACTGCCCCGACGGCGATAACGGCAATGGAAGGAGGATCTGGAGAGTTGGAGACACTACTCTCAACTCTCGTTATAGTGAATAGTTCGGTGACGCAACGTGATCAGTACTGACAGTACCAGACTACCAGCTGGCGGACGGTACTGATCGCGTAAGTGCACTCTGAAGCCACCAACGCATTAACCCTTTCAAGATCGATGACACATTTCTTTTTTTCTGACTATTATTAGATGATTTTATTCAATTTAGGAAGGTATGAAAGACAATAGACAGATGGCTATTTCAGCTAGTCTATACTGTTTATAATGATAGCCAGAATAAACTGTCAAAATGTGTCACAATCCTCAAGGGGTTAATAATTGCATGATCATGTTTTTAAGCCTGGATGGTACGGTACGGAATTTTGTTCATTTTTCCGTACCTAAATCGTACTGTACCATACTTCAAGGAAAATATCGTACCGTAATTCCGTACCGTACATTCTGACTAAATATCAACCGTACTCGTACTTCGTACTGTACCGTAATGCCAGCCTTGCCTGGCCCCAGTATTTACACCCTACCATCAGAACCTGTAGTGTTCCTCTAATTTCACCTACAGTGATACTTTCACCTGTATAAAATATCAATGCATATGGTCCCCTCTTCTTTATTATGTCTCCTTTCACCCTTTAACTCATTAAAACCTAGTAGGGTGAGGTGGAGATAGGAGGGAAATAATGGACTGAGCGTGGGGTAAGATGAAGGCCGATGGGTTGGAGTAAAGGGGGGTAGACTGGAGTGGCGGAGATGAGTTGTGGTTTATGTAGGATGAGAGTAGAATGGAGGAAATAGTGAAATAGGGTAGGATAATCTGAGGTGGTGGGGTTGATTGGGGTGACGGTAAGGAGGTGTGGAGGGGAGGTTGTGGTTCTGGTGCTCTAACAGTGATGAGACCCGTGACCCTTTCCTTAATCATACCAGTCGGTTTCACCACACACCATACATCAGTTTTTCGTTAAGTTTTCAGACACAAATGAAGGTTTATATGAAATCATATCGTAATTTTGATAAGAATTTCTCTTTTTACGGGTGATTTTGAATTCGTGGTTGAAATATTAACTTTATTATGTAGTATTGTACTGCCTTCAACAAGCAAGGTCTTTCAGCGTGTAATCTAGATCAAGAAATACGACATTATAATTAATTAAAAATTAGATAAATGTGAGTCTACATAAAACCAGTGTCACTCTTTGAACATATCTCCTGTACGGAAACAGCTCAATATAGTACAGGTATATATATTTTGTAGATAATTTCTCAAAATCCTTCAGGGTCCAAATTTAAAAAGAAAACTAAATCAGAGCGTATATAGGCGCCATGAACTAACATACTAGGTAGTAAGCAGCTACCAAACAGGGAGGTACTACCGCCTGAAAGATATTGGAACATAATGTGTTGTCTAATGGCAGACCCTGCTGCCGTATGGCATCACGAATATTGTGACCAAGTCCCAGGTTGCTGATCTGACTTCTGCCTCATTTACACACAATTGCAGGGTCTCAATTGTTTCTTTTATTATTGACAACACAACATACATATATTGTTTTCACTTTTATTTATTTATTTATTGCATTTCTTTTATGGTTCTTTATTATTATTAGGGGCCTATTATTATTATTTTTTTATTATTATTATTATTATTATTATTATTATTATTATTATCATCATCATCATCATTT
>NW_024735704.1:0-26189 GCF_018991925.1 Homarus americanus | reverse complement strand
GGTGACCCCGCAAAAAATGAAATTTTCATAAGGTCTGGACCTGTCGTTTCGGCACTTTTGGCGAAACCGACCAAAAAAGCATTTTTCGTAAGGTCCGGACATGAATTTTTGTCATTTTTGGCGACCCCGCAAAAATGAAATTTTCGTAAGGTCCGGACCTGTCGTTCCGACACTTTTTGCGAACCTGCCAAAAAAGTAATTTTTGTAAGGTCCGGACAAGAGTTTTTGTCATTTTTGGCGAACCCGCAAAAAATGAAATTTTCATAAGGTCCGGACCTGTCGTTCCGACACTTTTGGCGAACCTGCCATAAAAGTAATTTTTGTAAGGTCCGGACAAGAATTTTTGTCATTTTTGGCGAACCTGCAAAAAATGAAATTTTCATAAGGTCCGGACCTGTCGTTTCGGCACTTTTGGCGAAACCGGCCAAAAAAGCATTTTTCGTAAGGTCTGGACATGAATTTTTTTCATTTTTGGTGACCCCGCAAAAAATGAAATTTTCGTAAGGTCCGGACCTCTCGTTTCGACACTTTTGGCGAATCGGCCAAAAAAGCAATTTTTGTAAGGTCCGGACAAGAATTTTTTCATTTTTGGCGAACCAGCAAAAAATGAAATTTTCATAAGGTCCGGACCTGTCGTTTCGGCACTTTTGGCGAAACCGGCCAAAAAAGCATTTTTCGTAAGGTCCGGACATGAATTTTTGTCATTTTTGGTAAACCGGCAAAAATGAAATTTTCGTAAGGTCCGACCTGTCTGGCACTTTTTGGCGAACCGGCCCAAAAAGCAATTTTTGTAAGGTCCGAACAGTTTTATTTATTTTTGGTAAACCCGCAAAAAATGAAATTTTCGTAAGGTCCGGACCTGTTGTTCCGGCACTTTTGGCGAACCGGCCAAAAAAGCAATTTTTGTAAGGTCCGAACAAGAGTTTTTGTCATTTTTGGCGAACACGCAAAAAATGAAATTTTCATAAGGTCCGGATCTGTCGTTTCGGCACTTTTGGCGAAACCGACCAAAAAAGCATTTTTCGTAAGGTCCGGACATGAATATTTGTCATTTTTGGCAAACCCGCAAAAAATGAAATTTTCGTAAGGTCCGGACCTGTCGTTCCGACACTTTTGGCGAACCTGCCAAAAAAGTAATTTTTGTAAGGTCCAGACAAGAATTGTTGTCATTTTTGGCGACTCCGCAAAAAATGAAATTTTCGTAAGGTCTGGACCTGTCGTTTCGGCACTTTTGGCGAAACCGGCCAAAAACGTATTTTTCGTAAGGTCTGGACATGAATTTTTGTCATTTTTGGTGACCCCGCAAAAAATGAAATTTTCGTAAGGTCCGACCGTCGTTTCAGCACTTTTGTCGAAACCGGCCAATAAAGCATTTTTCGTAAGGTCCGGACATGATTATTTGTCTTTTTTGGCAAACTCGCAAAACATGAAATTTTCGTAAGGTCCGGTCCTGTCGTTTCGGCACTTTTGGCGAAACCTCCAAAAAAGCATTTTTCGTAAGGTCCGGACATGAATTTTTGTCATTTTTGGCAAACCCGCAAAAAATGAAATTTTCGTAAGGTCCGGACCTCTCGTTCCGACACTTTTGGCGAACCGGCCAAAAAAGCATTTTTCGTAAGGTCCGGACATGAATATTTGTCATTTTTGGCAAACCTGCAAAAAATGAAATTTTCGTAAGGTCCGGACCTGTCGCTCCGGCACTTTTGGCGAAACGGCCAAAAAAGCATTTTTCGTAAGGTCCGGACATGAATATTTGTCATTTTTGGCAAACCCGCAAAAAATGAAATTTTCGTAAGGTCCGGACCTGTCGTTCCGGCACTTTTGGCGAACCGGCCAAAAAAGCAATTTTTGTAATTTTTGGCAAACCCGCAAAAAATGAAATTTTCGTAAGGTCCGGACCTGTCGTTTCAGCACTTTTGGCGAAACCGGCCAATAAAGCATTTTTCGTAAGGTCCGGACATGATTATTTGTCTTTTTTGGCAAACTCGCAAAACATGAAATTTTCATAAGGTCCGGCCCTGTCGTTCCGGCACTTTTGGCGAACATACCAAAAAAGAATTTTTCGTAAGGTCCGGACATGAATTTTTGTCATTCTTGGTAAACCGGCAAAAAATGAAATTTTCGTAAGGTCCGGACCTGTCGTTCCGGCACTTTTGGCGAACCGACCAAAAAAGAATTTTTCGTAAGGTCCGGACAAGAATTTTTGTCATTTTTGGCGAACCCGCAAAAAATGAAATGTTCATAAGGTCCGGACCTGTCGTTTCGGCACTTTTGGCGAAACCGACCAAAAAAGCATTTTTCGTAAGGTCCGGACATGAATTTTTGTCATTTTTGGTAAACCGGCAAAAATGAAATTTTCGTAAGGTCTGGACCTGTCGTTTCGGCACTTTTTGCGAAACCGGCCAAAAACGTATTTTTCGTAAGGTCTGGACATGAATTTTTGTCATTTTTGGCGAACCCACAAAAAATGTCGTTTCGGCACTTTTGGCGAAACCGGCCAAAAAAGCATTTTTCGTAAGGTCCGTACAAGAATTTTTGTCATTTTTGGTGACCCCGCAAAAAATGAAATTTTCGTAAGGT
This sequence comes from Homarus americanus, assembly GCF_018991925.1. Lineage (NCBI taxonomy): Eukaryota > Metazoa > Arthropoda > Malacostraca > Decapoda > Nephropidae > Homarus > Homarus americanus. Next base: position 23,609 of record NW_024735704.1, on the reverse strand, counting down.
CCGGACCTGTCGTTCCGACACTTTTGGCGAACCTGCCAAAAAAGTAATTTTTGTAAGGTCCGGACAAGAATTTTTGTCATTTTTGGCGAACCTGCAAAAAATGAAATTTTCATAAGGTCCGGACCTGTCGTTTCGGCACTTTTGGCGAAACCGGCCAAAAAAGCATTTTTCGTAAGGTCTGGACATGAATTTTTGTCATTTTTGGTGACCCGGCAAAAAATGAAATTTTCGTAAGGTCCGGACCTGTCGTTCCGGCACTTTTGGCGAAACGGCCAAAAAAGCATTTTTCGTAAGGTCCGGACCTGAATATTTGTCATTTTTGGCAAACCCGCAAAAAATGAAATTTTCGAAAGGTCCGGACCTGTCGTTCCGGCACTTTTGGCGAACCGGCCAAAAAAGCAATTTTTGTAAGCTCCGGACAAGAATTTTTGTCATTTTTGGCGAATCCACAAAAAATGAAATTTTCATAAGGTCCGTACCTCTCGTTCCGACACTTTTGGCGAACCGGCCAAAAAAGCAATTTTTGTAAGGTCCGGACAAGAATTTTTGTCATTTTTGGCGAACCAGCAAAAAATGAAATTTTCATAAGGTCCGGACCTGTCGTTTCGGCACTTTTGGCGAAACCGGCCAAAAAAGCATTTTTCGTAAGGTCCGGACATGAATTTTTGTCATTTTTGGTAAACCGGCAAAAAATGAAATTTTCGTAAGGTCTGGACCTGTCGTTTCGGCACTTTTTGCGAAACCGGCCAAAAACGTATTTTTCGTAAGGTCTGGACATGAATTTTTGTCATTTTTGGTGACCCCGCAAAAATGAAATTTTCGTAAGGTCCGGACCTGTTGTTCCGGCACTTTTGGCGAAACGGCCAAAAAAGCATTTTTCGTAAGGTCCGGACATGAATATTTGTCATTTTTGGCAAACCCGCAAAAAATGAAATTTTCATAAGGTCCGGACCTGTCGTTCCGGCGCTTTTGGCGAAACGGCCAGAAAAGCATTTTTCGTAAGGTTCGGAAATGAATATTTGTCATTTTTGGCAAACCCGCAAAAAATGAAATTTTCGTAAGGGCCGGACCTGTCGTTTCAGTACTTTTGGCGAAACCGGCCAAAAAAGCATTTTTCGTAAGGTCCGGACATGAATTTTTGTAATTTTTGGCATACCTGCAAAAAATGAAATTTTCGTAAGGTCCGGACCTGTCGTTCCGGCATGTTTGGCGAACCGGCCAAAAAAGCAATTTTTGTAAGGTCCGGACAAGAATTTTTGTCATTTTTGGTGACCTGTCGTTCCGACACTTTTGGCGAACCGGCCAAAAATGCAAATTTTGTAAGGTCCGGACAAGAATTTTTGTCATTTTTGGCGAATCCACAAAAAATGAAATTTTCATAAGGTCCGGACCTGTCGTTTCGGCACTTTTGGCGAACCGACCAAAAAAGAATTTTTCGTAAGGTCCGGACATGAATTTTTGTCATTTTTGGTAAACCCGCAAAAAATGGAATTTTCGTAAGGTCTGGACCTGTTGTTCCGGCACTTTAGGCGAAACGGCCAAAAAAGCATTTTTCGTAATGTCCGGACATGAATATTTGTCATTTTTGGCAAACCCGCAAAAAATGAAATTTTCGTAAGGTCCGGACCTGTCGCTCCGGCACTTTTGGCGAAACGGCCAAAAAAGCATTTTTCGTAAGGTCCGGACATGAATATTTGTCATTTTTGGCAAACCCGCAAAAAATGACATTTTCGTAAGGTCCGGACCTGTCGTTGCGGCACTTTTGGCGAACCGGCCAAAAAAGCAATTTTTGTAAGGTCCGGACAAGAATTTTTGTAATTTTTGGCGAACCCGCAAAAAATGAAATTTTCATAAGGTCCGGACCTGTCGTTTCGGCAATTTTGGCGAAACCGGCCAAAAAAGCATTTTTCGTAAGGTCCGGACATGAATATTTGTCATTTTTGGCAAACCCGCAAAAAATGAAATTTTCGTAAGGTCTGGACCTGTCGTTCCGGCACTTTTGGCGAACCGGCCAAAAAAGCATTTTTCGTAAGGTCTGGACTTGAATTTGTGTCATTTTTGGCGAACTCGCAAAAAACGAAATTTTCATAAGGTCTGGACCTGTCGTTTCGGCACTTTTTGCGAAACCGGCCAAAAACGTATTTTTCGTAAGATCTGGACATGAATTTTTGTCATTTTTGGCGAACCCACAAAAAATGAAATTTTCATAAGGTCCGGACCTGTCGTTTCGGCACTTTTGGCGAAACCGGCCAAAAAAGCATTTTTCGTAAGGTCTGGACATGAATTTTTGTCATTTTTGGTGACCCCGCAAAAAATGAAATTTTCGTAAGGTCCGGACCTGTCGTTCCGGCACTTTTGGCGAACCGGCCAAAAAAGCAATTTTTGTAAGGTCCGGACAAGAATTTTTGTCATTTTTGGCGAATACACAAAAAATGAAATTTTCATAAGGTCCGGACCTGTCGTTTCGGCACTTTTGGCGAACCGACCAAAAAAGAATTTTTCGTAAGGTCCGGACATGAATTTTTGTCATTTTTGGTAAACCCGCAAAAAATGAAATTTTCGTAAGGTCCGGACCTGTTGTTCCGGCACTTTTGGCGAACCGGCCCAAAAAGCAATTTTTGTAAGGTCCGAACAAGAGTTTTTGTCATTTTTGGCGAACCCGCAAAAAATGAAATTTTCATAAGGTCCGGATCTGTCGTTTCGGCACTTTTGGCAAAACCGACCAAAAAAGCATTTTTCGTAAGGTCCGGACATGAATTTTTGTCATTTTTGGCGACCCCGCAAAAATGAAAATTTCGTAAGGGCCGGACCTGTCGTTTCGGCACTTTTGGCGAAACCGGGCAAAAAAGCCTTTTTCGTAAGGTCCGGACATGAATATTTGTCATTTTTGGCAAACCCGCAAAAAATGAAATTTTCGTAAGGTCCTGACCTGTCGTTCCGACACTTTTGGCGAACCTGCCAAAAAAGTAATTTTTGTAAGGTCCGGACAAGAATTTTTGTCATTTTTGGCGACTCCGCAAAAAATGAAATTTTCGTAAGGTCTGGACCTGTCGTTTCGGCACTTTTGGCGAAACCGGCCAAAAACGTATTTTTCGTAAGGTCTGGACATGAATTTTTGTCATTTTTGGCGAACCTGCAAAAAATGAAGTTTTCATAAGGTCCGGACCTGTCGTTTCGGCACTTTTGGCGAAACCGGCCAAAAAAGCATTTTTCGTAAGGTCCGTACATGAATTTTTGACATTTCTGGTGACCCCGCAAAAAATGAAATTTTCGTAAGGTCCGGACCTGTCGTTCCGGCACTTTTGGCGAAACGGCCAAAAAAGCATTTTTCGTAAGGTCCGGACATGAATTTTTGTCATTTTTGGCGACCCCGCAAAAAATGAAATTTTCGTAAGGGCCGGACATGAATTTTTGTCATTTTTGGTAAACCCGCAAAAAATGAAATTTTCGTAAGGTCCGGACCTGTAGTTCCGGCACTTTTGGCGAACCGGCCAAAAAAGCATTTTTCATAAGGTCTGGACTTGAATTTGTGTCATTTTTGGCGAACTCGCAAAAAACGAAATTTTCATAAGGTCCGGGGACCTGTCTTTCCGACACTTTTGGCGAACCTGCCATAAAAGTAATTTTTGTTAGGTCCGGACAAGAATTTTTGTCATTTTTGGCGAACCTGCAAAAAATGAAATTTTCATAAGGTCCGGACCTGTCGTTTCGGCACTTTTGGCGAACCGACCAAAAAAGAATTTTTCGTAAGGTCCGGACATGAATTTTTGTCATTTTTGGTAAACCCGCAAAAATGAAATTTCGGTAAGGTCCGGACCTGTCGTCTGGCACTTTGGCGAACCGACCCCAAAAAAGAATTTTCGTGGCGTCCATTACGAATTTTGTCATTTTGGTAAACCCGCAAAAATGAAATTTCAGGCGGTCCGGACCTGCCGGTTCCATAGACTTTTTGGCGAAACGGCCAAAAAGCATTTTTCGTAAGGTCCGACATGAATATTTGGTCGGTTTTGGCAAACCCGCAAAAATGAATTTCAGGTCCGGAATCTGTCGTTCCGGTACTTTTGGTGACCCCGCAAAAATGCAATTTTTGTAAGGTCCGGACAAGAATTTTTGTCATTTTTGGCGAACCAGCAAAAAATGAAATTTTCATAAGGTCCGGACCTGTCGTTTCGGCACTTTTGGCAAAACCGGCCAAAAAAGCATTTTTCGTAAGGTCCGGACATGAATTTTTGTCATTTTTGGTAAACCCGCAAAAAATGAAATTTTCGTAAGGTCCGGACCTGTTGTTCCGGCACTTTTGGCGAAATGGCCAAAAAAACATTTTTCGTAAGGTCCGGACATGAATATTTGTCATTTTTGGCAAACCCGCAAAAAATTAAATTTTCATAAGGTCCGGGCCTGTCGTTTCGGCACTTTTGGCGAAACCGACCAAAAAAGCATTTTTCGTAAGGTCCGGACATGAATTTTTGTCATTTTTGGTGACCCCGCAAAAAATGAAATTTTCGTAAGGTCCGGACCTGTCGTTCCGACACTTTTGGCGAACCTGCCAAAAAAGTAATTTTTGTAAGGTCCGGACAAGAATTTTTGTCATTTTTGGCGAACCTGCAAAAAATGAAATTTTCATAAGGTCCGGACCTGTCGTTTCGGCACTTTTGGCCAAACAGGCCAAAAAAGCATTTTTCGTAAGGTCTGGACATGAATTTTTGTCATTTTTGGTGACCCGGCAAAAAATGAAATTTTCGTAAGGTCCGGACCTGTCGTTCCGGCACTTTTGGCGAACCGACCAAAAAAGAATTTTTCGTAAGGTCCGGACATGAATTTTTGTCATTTTTGGTAAACCCGCAAAAAATGAAATTTTCGTAAGGTCCGGACCTGTTGTTCCGGCACTTTTGGCGAACCGGCCAAAAAAGCAATTTTTGTAAGGTCCGGACAAGAATTTTGTCATTTTTGGCGAACCCGCAAAAAATGAAATTTTCATAAGGTCCGGACCTGTCGTTTCGGCACTTTTGGCGAAACCGACCAAAAAAGCATTTTTCGTAAGGTCAGGACATGAATTTTTGTCATTTTTGGCGACCCCGCAAAAATGAAATTTTCGTAAGGGCCGGACCTGTCGTTTCGGCACTTTTGGCGAAACCGGCCAAAAAAGCAATTTTTGTAAGGTCCGGACAAGAATTTTTGTCATTTTTGGCGAACCCGCAAAAAATGAAATTTTCATAAGGTCCGGACCTGTCGTTTCGGCACTTTTGGCGAAACCGACCAAAAAAGCATTTTTCGTAAGGTCCGGACATGAATTTTTGTCATTTTTAGCGACCCCGCAAAAATGAAATTTTCGTAAGGGCCGGACCTGTCGTTTCGGCACTTTTGGCGAAACTGGCCAAAAAAGCATTTTTCGTAAGGTCCGGACATGAATATTTGTCATTTTTGGCAAACCCGCAAAAAATGAAATTTTCGTAAGGTCCGGTCCTGTCGTTCCGGTACTTTTGGCGAAACGGCCAAAAAAGCATTTTTCGTAAGGTTCGGACATGAATATTTGTCATTTTTGGCAAACCCGCAAAAAATGAAATTTTCGTAAGGGCCGCACCTGTCGTTTCAGCACTTTTGGCGAAACCGGCCAAAAAAGCATTTTTCGTAAGGTCCGGAGATGAATTTTTGTCTTTTTTGGCAAACTCGCAAAACATGAAATTTTCGTAAGGTCCGGTCCTGTCGTTCCGGCACTTTTGGCGAAACCTCCAAAAAAGCATTTTTCGTAAGGTCCAGACATGAATTTTTGTAATTTTTGGCAAACCTGCAAAAAATGAAATTTTCTTAAGGTCCGGACCTGTCGTTCCGGCATGTTTGGCGAACCGGCCAAAAAAGCATTTTTCGTAAGGTCCGGACATGAATTTTTGTCTTTTTTGGCAAACTCGCAAAACATGAAATTTTCGTAAGGTCCGGTCCTGTCGTTCCGGCACTTTTGGCGAAACCTCCAAAAAAGCAGTTTTCGTAAGGTCCGGACATGAATTTTTGTAATTTTTGGCAAACCTGCAAAAAATGAAATTTTCGTAAGGTCCGGACCTGTCGTTCCGGCATGTTTGGCGAACCGGCCAAAAAAGCAATTTTTGTAAGGTCCGGACAAGAATTTTGGTCATTTTTGGCGAATCCACAAAAAATGAAATTTTCATAAGGTCCGGACCTGTCGTTTCGGCACTTTTGGCGAAACCGGCCAAAAATGCATTTTTCGTAAGGTCCGGACATGAATTTTTGTCATTTTTGGCGACTCCGCAAAAAATGAAATTTTCGTAAGGTCTGGACCTGTCGTTTCGGCACTTTTTGCGAAACCGGCCAAAAACGTATTTTTCGTAAGGTCTGGTTGTGAATTTTTTGTCATTTTGGCAGACCACAAAAATGAAATTTTCCATAACAATCCGGACCTCTCTCGTTTAACACTTTTAGCGGGCTCGGCTAAGCATTTTTCGTAAAGGTCCGTGCGCTGATTTTTTATCATTTTGGTGACCCATAAAATAGAGAATTTTTCGTAAGGTCGGACTATCGATTCCAGCCTTTTAGCGAACCTGCCAAAAGTAATTTTGTAAGGTCGGACAAATTTTGTCATTTTGGCGAACCGCAAAAATGAAATTTCCTCAAGTCGGACCTGTCGTTTTCCATTTACTGGCGAAACCGGCCAAAAAGCATTTTTCGTAGGTCTGGACATGAATTTTTGTCATTTTTTGGTAAACCCGGCAAAAATGAAATTTTCGTAAGGACCTGTTGTTCGACACTTTTAGCGGAAACGGCCAAAAAGCATTTTCATGGGTCGGACATGAATATTCTCAGTTTGGCAAACCCGCAAAAATTTTCGTAAGGTCCGGACCTGTCGTTCCGGCACTTTTGGCGAACATACCAAAAAAGAATTTTTCGTAAGGTCCGGACATGAATTTTTGTCATTTTTGGTAAACCCGCAAAAAATGAAATTTTCGTAAGGTCCGGACCTGTTGTTCCGGCACTTTTGGCGAACCGGCCAAAAAAGCAATTTTTGTAAGGTCCGGACAAGAATTTTGTCATTTTTGGCGAACCCGCAAAAAATGAAATTTTCATAAGGTCCGGACCTGTCGTTTCGGCACTTTTGGCGAAACCGACCAAAAAAGCATTTTTCGTAAGGTCAGGACATGAATTTTTGTCATTTTTGGCGACCCCGCAAAAATGAAATTTTCGTAAGGGCCGGACCTGTCGTTTCGGCACTTTTGGCGAAACCGGCCAAAAAAGCAATTTTTGTAAGGTCCGGACAAGAATTTTTGTCATTTTTGGCGAACCCGCAAAAAATGAAATTTTCATAAGGTCCGGACCTGTCGTTTCGGCACTTTTGGCGAAACCGACCAAAAAAGCATTTTTCGTAAGGTCCGGACATGAATTTTTGTCATTTTTAGCGACCCCGCAAAAATGAAATTTTCGTAAGGGCCGGACCTGTCGTTTCGGCACTTTTGGCGAAACTGGCCAAAAAAGCATTTTTCGTAAGGTCCGGACATGAATATTTGTCATTTTTGGCAAACCCGCAAAAAATGAAATTTTCGTAAGGTCCGGTCCTGTCGTTCCGGTACTTTTGGCGAAACGGCCAAAAAAGCATTTTTCGTAAGGTTCGGACATGAATATTTGTCATTTTTGGCAAACCCGCAAAAAATGAAATTTTCGTAAGGGCCGCACCTGTCGTTTCAGCACTTTTGGCGAAACCGGCCAAAAAAGCATTTTTCGTAAGGTCCGGAGATGAATTTTTGTCTTTTTTGGCAAACTCGCAAAACATGAAATTTTCGTAAGGTCCGGTCCTGTCGTTCCGGCACTTTTGGCGAAACCTCCAAAAAAGCATTTTTCGTAAGGTCCAGACATGAATTTTTGTAATTTTTGGCAAACCTGCAAAAAATGAAATTTTCTTAAGGTCCGGACCTGTCGTTCCGGCATGTTTGGCGAACCGGCCAAAAAAGCATTTTTCGTAAGGTCCGGACATGAATTTTTGTCTTTTTTGGCAAACTCGCAAAACATGAAATTTTACTATAAGGTCCGGGACCTGTGGTTCCGGCACTTTTGTGAACCGGCAAAAAGCATTTTTCGTGGGTCTGGACTTGAATTTGTGTCATTTTTGGCAGACTCGCAAAAAACGAAATTTTCATAAGGTCCGGACCTGTCGTGTCGGCACTTTTGGCGAAACCGGCCAAAAAAGCATTTTTCGTAAGATTCGGACATGAATTTTTGTCATTTTTGGTGACCCCGCAAAAAATGAAATTTTCATAAGGTCTGGACCTGTCGTTTCGGCACTTTTGGCGAAACCGACCAAAAAAGCATTTTTCGTAAGGTCCGGACATGAATTTTTGTCATTTTTGGCGACCCCGCAAAAATGAAATTTTCGTAAGGTCCGGACCTGTCGTTCCGACACTTTTTGCGAACCTGCCAAAAAAGTAATTTTTGTAAGGTCCGGACAAGAGTTTTTGTCATTTTTGGCGAACCCGCAAAAAATGAAATTTTCATAAGGTCCGGACCTGTCGTTCCGACACTTTTGGCGAACCTGCCATAAAAGTAATTTTTGTAAGGTCCGGACAAGAATTTTTGTCATTTTTGGCGAACCTGCAAAAAATGAAATTTTCATAAGGTCCGGACCTGTCGTTTCGGCACTTTTGGCGAAACCGGCCAAAAAAGCATTTTTCGTAAGGTCTGGACATGAATTTTTTTCATTTTTGGTGACCCCGCAAAAAATGAAATTTTCGTAAGGTCCGGACCTCTCGTTTCGACACTTTTGGCGAATCGGCCAAAAAAGCAATTTTTGTAAGGTCCGGACAAGAATTTTTTCATTTTTGGCGAACCAGCAAAAAATGAAATTTTCATAAGGTCCGGACCTGTCGTTTCGGCACTTTTGGCGAAACCGGCCAAAAAAGCATTTTTCGTAAGGTCCGGACATGAATTTTTGTCATTTTTGGTAAACCGGCAAAAATGAAATTTTCGTAAGGTCCGGATATGAATTTTTGTAATTTTTGGTAAACCCGCAAAAAATGAAATTTTCGTAAGGTCCGGACCTGTTGTTCCGGCACTTTTGGCGAAACGGCCAAAAAAGCATTTTTCGTAAGGTCCGGACATGAATATTTGTCATTTTTGGCAAACCCGCAAAAAATGAAATTTTCGTAAGGTCAGGACCTGTCGTTTCGGCACTTTTGGCGAACCGGCCAAAAAAGCAATTTTTGTATGGTCCGGACAAGAATTTTTGTCATTTTTGGCGACCCTGCAAAAAATGAAATTTTCGTAAGGGCCGGACATGAATTTTTGTCATTTTTGGTAAACCCGCAAAAAATGAAATTTTCGTAAGGTCAGGACCTGTCGTTCCGGCACTTTTGGCGAACCGGCCAAAAAAGCATTTTTCGTAAGGTCTGGACTTGAATTTTTGTCATTTTTGGCGAATTCGCAAAAAACGAAATTTTCATAAGGTCCGGACCTGTCGTTTCGGCACTTTTGGCGAAACCGGCCAAAAAAGCATTTTTCGTAAGGTCCGGACATGAATTTTTGTCATTTTTGGTGACCCCGCAAGAAATGAAATTTTCGTAAGGTCCGGACCTCTCGTTCCGACACTTTTGGCGAACCGGCCAAAAAAGCAATTTTTGTAAGGTCCAGACAAGAATTTTTGTCATTTTTGGCGAACCAGCAAAAAATGAAATTTTCATAAGGTCCGGACCTGTCGTTTCGGCACTTATGGCGAAACCGGCCAAAAAAGCATTTTTCGTAAGGTCCGGACATGAATTTTTGTCATTTTTGGTAAACCGGCAAAAATTAAATTTTCGTAAGGTCAGACCGCGGAATTTTTGTAATTTTTGGTAAACCCGCAAAAAATGAAATTTTCGTAAGGTCCGGACCTGTTGTTCCGGCACTTTTGGCGAAACAGCCAAAAAAGCATTTTTCGTAAGGTCCGGACATGAATATTTGTCATTTTTGGCAAACCCGCAAAAAATGAAATTTTCGTAAGGTCCGGACCTGTCGTTCCGGCACTTTTGATGAAACGGCCAAAAAAGCATTTTTCGTAATGTCCGGACATGAATATTTGTCATTTTTGGCAAACCCGCAAAAAATGAAATTTTCGTAAGGTCAGGACCTGTCGTTTCGGCACTTTTGGCGAACCGGCCAAAGAAGCAATTTTTGTAAGGACCGGACAAGAATTTTTGTCATTTTTGGCGACCCCGCAAAAAATGAAATTTTCGTAAGGGCCGGACATGAATTTTTGTCATTTTTGGTAAACCCGCAAAAAATGAAATTTTCGTAAGGTCTGGACCTGTCGTTCCGGCACTTTTGGCGAACCGGCCAAAAAAGCATTTTTCGTAAGGTCTGGACTTGAATTTGTGTCATTTTTGGCGAACTCGCAAAAAACGAAATTTTCATAAGGTCCGGACCTGTCGTGTCGGCACTTTTGGCGAAACCGGCCAAAAAAGCATTTTTCGTAAGATCCGGACATGAATTTTTGTCATTTTTGGTGACCCCGCAAAAAATAAAATTTTCATAAGGTCCGGACCTCTCGTTCCGACACTTTTGGCGAACCGGCCAAAAAAGCAATTTTTGTAAGGCCCGGACAAGAATTTTTGTCATTTTTGGCGAACCCGCAAAAAATAAAATTTTCATAAGGTCCGGACCGGTCGTTTCGGCAATTTTGGCGAAACCGGCCAAAAAAGCATTTTTCGTAAGGTCCGGACATGAATATTTGTCATTTTTGGCAAACCCGCAAAAAATGAAATTTTCGTAAGGTCCGGACCTGTCGTTCCGGCAATTTTGGCGAAACGGCCAAAAAAGCATTTTTCGTAAGGTTCGGACATGAATATTTGTCATTTTTGGCAAACCCGCAAAAAATGAAATTTTCGTAAGGTCCGGACCTGTCGTTCCGGCACTTTTGGCGAAACGGCCAAAAAAGCATTTTTCGTAAGGTCCGGACATGAATTGTTGTCATTTTTGGCGACCCCGCAAAAAATGAAATTTTCGTAAGGGCCGGACATGAATTTTTGTCATTTTTGGCAAACCCGCAAAAAATGAAATTTTCGTAAGGTCCGGACCTGTCGTTTCGGCACTTTTGGCGAAACCGGCCAAAAAAAGCATTTTTTGTAAGGTCCGGCCATGAATTTTTGTCATTTTTGGTGACCCCGCAAAAAATGAAATTTTCGTAAGGTCCGGACCTCTCGTTCCGACACTTTTGGCGAACCGGCCAAAAAAGCAATTTTTGTAAGGTCCGGACAAGAATTTTTGACATTTTTGGCGACCCCGCAAAAATGAAATTTTCGTAAGGGCCGGACCTGTCGTTTCAGCACTTTGAAGTGAACCCACTTAAAAAGAATTTTTCAGAAGGTCCTATTATTATTGAATTTCGTCATTTTTGGTAAACCCTGCAAAAATGAAATTTCGTAAGGTCCGACCTACTGCCTGGCACTTTTGGCGAAACGCCAAAAAGCATTTTTTTCGTAAGGTTCGACATGAATATTTGCTGGCTTTTTGGCAAACCCGCAAAAAATGAAATTTTCGTAAGGGCCGGACCTGTCGTTCCGGCATGTTTGGCGAACCGGTCAAAAAAGCAATTTTTGTAAGGTCCGGACAAGAATTTTTTTCATTTTTGGCGACTCCGCAAAAAATGAAATTTTCGTAAGGTCTGGACCTGTCGTTTCGGCACTTTTGGCGAAACCGGCCAAAAACGTATTTTTCGTAAGGTCTGGAAATGAATTTTTGTCATTTTTGGCGAACCCACAAAAAATGAAATTTTCATAAGGTCCGGACCTGTCGTTTCGGCACTTTTGGCGAAACCGGCCAAAAAAGCATTTTTCGTAAGGTCCGTACATGAATTTTTGTCAATTTTGGTGACCCCGCAAAAACTGAAATTTTCGTAAGGTCCGGACCTGTCGTTCCGACACTTTTGGCGAACCTGGCAAAAAAGTAATTTTTGTAAGGTCCGGACAAGAATTTTTGTCATTTTTGGCGAACCCGCAAAAAATGAAATTTTCATAAGGTCCGGACCTGTCGTTTCGGCACTTTTGGCGAACAGGCCAAAAAAAGCATTTTTCGTAAGGTCCGGATATGACTTTGTTTATTTTTGTCGACCCCGCAAAAATGAATCCAAGGTCCGACCTGCCGTTCCGCACTTTTTACGAAACAGGCCAAAAAAGCATTTTTCGTAAGGTCCGACATGAATTTTTGTCATTTTGTCGATTCCGCAAAAATGAAATTTTTATAAGGTCCGGACCTGTCGTTCCGGTGCACTTTTGATGCAACAGGCCAAAAGATTTTCCTATGTCCGGACATTATGAATTTCATTCATTTTGTCGACCCCACAAAAATGAAATTATAAGGTCCGACCTGCCGTTCCGCACTTTTATGAACAGGCCAAAAAAAGCATTTTTTCTGTAAGGTCCGGACATGAATTTTTGTCATTTTTGTCGACCCCGCAAAAAATGAAATTTTCGTAAGGTCCGGACCTGTCGTTTCGGCACTTTTGGCGAACCGGCCAAAAAAGCATTTTTCGTAAGGTCGGGACATGAATTTTTGTCATTTTTGTCGACCCCGCAAAAAATGAAATTTTCATAAGGTCCGGACCTGTCGTTCCGGCAATTTGGGCGAACCGGCCAAAAAAGCATTTTTCGTAAGGTCGGGACATGAATTTTTGTCATTTTTGGCGAACAGGCAAAAAATGAAATTTTCATTAGGTCCGGACCTGTCGTTTCGGCACTTTTGGCAAACCGGCCAAAAATGCATTTTTCGTAAGGTCCGGACATGAATTTTTGTCATTTTTGTCGACCCCGCAAAAAATGAAATTTTCGTAAGGTCCGGACCTGTCGTTCCGGCACTTTTGGCGAACAGGCCAAAAAAGCATTTTTCCTAAGGTCCGGACATGAATTTTTGTCAATTTTGTCGACCCCGCAAAAAATGAAATTTTCGTAAGGTCCGGACCTGTCGTTCCGGCACTTTTGGCGGACCGGCCAAAAAAGCATTTTTCGTAAGGTCCGGACATGAATTTTTGTCATTTTTGTCGACCCCGCAAAAAATGAAATTTTCGTAAGGTCCGGACCTGTCGTTCCGGCACTTTTGGCGAACAGGCCAAAAAAGCATTTTTCCTAAGGTCCGGACATGAATTTTTGTCATTTTTGTCGACCCCGCAAAAAATGAAATTTTCGTAAGGTCCGGACCTGTCGTTCCGGCACTTTTGGCGAACCGTCCAAAAAAGCATTTTTCGTAAGGTCCGGACATGAATTTTTGTCATTTTTGTCGACCCCGCAAAAAATGAAATTTTCGTAAGGTCCGGATCTGTCGTTCCGGCACTTTTGGCGAACAGGCCAAAAAAGCATTTTTCCTATGGTCCGGACATGAATTTTTGTCATTTTTGTCGACCCCGCAAAAAATGAAATTTTCATAAGGTCTGGACCTGTCGTTCCGGCACTTCTGGATGTACTTAAATAGTTAGGCACATTAAATTTTAGTTCAGAGAGAAAAAGTATTTTTGGCCAAAAATTCTGTAAGGGGTAAGCCTTATAATTTTTGGAATTTCGTCCAAAATTAGATTTTGCTCAAAATCGCAGTATAGGTATTCCTGAACATGCTGCTTAAGGATCCGTTAACCAAAATTTGATATCTTGATTATAACTTGTTCAAATGGCTTTTAGACAATGTTCAAATGATTTTTAGAATATTTTAATTACTTTTGCAATGCTAATTACTCGCCACTTGTGGGTTTTCGAGGTCATTTCTTGGTGCTTGTGTATTATTCTGGATGTACTTAAATAGTTAGGCACATTAAATTTTAGTTCAGAGAGAAAAAGTATTTTTGGCCAAAAATTCTGTAAGGGGTAAGCCTTACAATTTTTGGAATTTCGTCCAAAATTAGATTAGGTACTCCTGAATATGCTGCTTAAGGATCTGTTAATCAAAATTTGATATCTTGATTATAACTTGTTCAAATGGCTTTTAGAAAATGTTCAAATGATTTTTAGAATATTTTAATTACTTTTTCAATGCTAATTACTCGCCACTAATGGGTTTTCGAGGTCATTTCTTGGTGCTTGTGTATTATTCTGGATGTACTTAAATAGTTAGGCACATTAAATTTTAGTTCAGAGAGAAAAAGTATTTTTGGCCAAAAATTCTGTAAGGGGTAAGCCTTACAATTTTTGGAATTTCGTCCAAAATTAGATTAGGTACTCCTGAATATGCTGCTTAAGGATCTGTTAACCAAAATTTGATATCTTGATTATTACTTGTTCAAATGGCTTTTAGAAAATGTTCAAATGATTTTTAGAATATTTTAATTACTTTTTCAATGCTAATTACTCGCCACTAATGGGTTTTCGAGGTCATTTCTTGGTGCTTGTGTATTATTCTGGATGTACTTAAATAGTTAGGCACATTAAATTTTAGTTCAGAGAGAAAAAGTATTTTTGGCCAAAAATTCTGTAAGGGGTAAGCCTTACAATTTTTGGAATTTCGTCCAAAATTAGATTTTGCTCAAAATCGCAGTATAGGTACTCCTGAACATGCTGCTTAAGGATCTGTTAACCAAAATTTTATATCTTGATTATAACTTGTTCAAATGGCTTTTAGAAAATGTTCAAATGATTTTTAAAATATTTTAATTACTTTTGCAATGCTAATTACTCGCCACTTATGGGTTTTCGAGGTCATTTCTTGGTGCTTGTGTATTATTCTGGATGTACTTAAATAGTTAGGCACATTAAATTTTAGTTCAGAGAGAAAAAGTATTTTTGGCCAAAAATTCTGTAAGGGAATTAGTGGTCGTAATGATGCTTGGAATATTTTAATGAAATTTTTCACAATGCTTATTTCAGTACTCGCTAATTATTGGTTTCTCAGGTACTTGGTTGGTGTTGTTATATTCTTCTGGATGTACTTAATTACTGAAATTAATCCCACCAAATTTCATGTCTGAGAGAAAATCACATTTGGGTGGAAAAACGCATAAGGGTCCCCCCTTACGCGTTTTTTCCAGGGTCGAGAGAAAACTCGATATACGCGATTTTGTTCAAAATCGCAGTATAGGTACTCCTGAGCATGCCGAATCCGGTCCTATCATCGACAGTTCGATTGCGGAATAATTAGTGGTCGTAATGATGCTTGGAATATTTTAATGAAATTTTTCACAATGCCTATTTCAGTACTCGCTAATTATTGGTTTCTCAGGTATTTAGTTGGTGTTGTTATGTTCTTCTGGATGTACTTAATGACTGAAATTAATCCCACCAAATTTCATGTCTGAGAGAAAATCACATTTGGGTGGAAAAACGCATAAGGGTCCCCCCTTACGCGTTTTTTCCAGAGTCGAGACAAAACTCGATATACGTGATTTTGTTCAAAATCGCAGCATAGGTACTCCTGAGCATGCCGAGTCCGGTCCTATCATCGACAGTTCGATTGCGGAATAATTAGTGGTCGTAATGATGCTTGGAATATTTTAATGAAATTTTTCACAATGCTTATTTCAGTACTCGCTAATTATTGGTTTCTCAGGTACTTGGTTGGTGTTCTTATGTTCTTCTGGATGTAATTAATTACTGAAATTAATCCCACCAAATTTCATGTCTGAGAGAAAATCACATTTGGGTGGAAAAACGCATAAGGGTCCCCCCTTACGCGTTTTTTCCAGGGTCGAGACAAAACTCAATATAAGTGATTTTGTTCAAAATCACAGTATAGGTACTCCTGAGCATGCCGAGTCCGGTCCTATCATCGACAGTTCGATTGCGGAATAATTAGTGGTCGTAATGATACGTGGAATATTTTAATGAAATTTTTCACAATGCCTATTTCAGTACTCGCTAATTATTGGTTTCTCAGGTATTTAGTTGGTGTTGTTATGTTCTTCTGGATGTACTTAATTACTGAAATTAATCCCACCAAATTTCATGTCTGAGAGAAAATCACATTTGGGTTGAAAAACGCATAAGGGTCCCCCCTTACGCGTTTTTTCCAGGGTCGAGAGAAAACTCGATATACGCGATTTTGTTCAAAATCGCAGTATAGGTACTCCTGAGCATGCCGAATCCGGTCCTATCATCGACAGTTCGATTGCGGAATAATTAGTGGTCGTAATGATGCTTGGAATATTTTAATGAAATTTTTCACAATGCCTATTTCAGTACTCGCTAATTATTGGTTTCTCAGGTATTTAGTTGGTGTTGTTATGTTCTTCTGATGTACTTAATGACTGAAATTAATCCCACCCAAATTTCTGCGTCTGAGAGAAAATATTTAGTGGAAAACGCATAAGCCCTTTACGTCGCAGGGTCGAGACAAAACTCGATATACGTGATTTTGTTCAAAATCGCAGCATATACTCCTGAGCATGCCGAGTCCGGTCCTATCATCGACAGTTCGATTGCGGAATAATTAGTGGTCGTAATGATGCTTGGAATATTTTAATGAAATTTTTCACAATGCTTATTTCAGTACTCGCTAATTATTGGTTTCTCAGGTATTTAGTTGGTGTTGTTATGTTCTTCTGGATGTACTTAATTACTGAAATTAATCCCACCAAATTTCATGTCTGAGAGAAAATCACATTTGGGTGGAAAAACGCATAAGGGTCCCAACCTAACCTAACCTAACCTAACCTAACCCCCTTACGCGTTTTTTTCCAGGGTCAAGATAAAACTCGATATACATGATTTTGTTCAAAATCGCAGTATAGGTACTGCTGAGCATGCTGAGTCCGGTCCTATCATCGACAGTTCGATTGCCGAATAATTAGTGGTCGTAATGATGCTTGGAATATTTTAATGAAATTTTTCACAATGCTTATTTCAGTACTCGCTAATTATTGGTTTCTCAGGTATTTAGGTGGTGTTGTTATGTTCTTCTAGATGTACTTAATTACTTAAATTAATCCCACCAAATTTCATGTCTGAGAGAAAATAACATTTGGGTGGCAAAACGCATAAGGGTCCTAACCTAACCTAACCTAACCCCCTTACGCGTTTTTTTCCAGGGTCAAGATAAAACTCGATATACGTGATTTTGTTCAAAATCGCAGTATAGGTACTGCTGAGCATGCTGAGTCTGGTCCTATCATCGACAGTTCGATTGCCGAATAATTAGTGGTCGTAATGATGCTTGGAATATTTTAATGAAATTTTTCACAATGCTTATTTCAGTACTCGCTAATTATTGGTTTCTCAGGTATTTAGCTGGTGTTGTTATGTTCTTCTAGATGTACTTAATTACTGAAATTAATCCCACCAAATTTCATGTCTGAGAGAAAATCACATTTGGGTGGAAAAACGCATAAGGGTCCCCCCTTACGTGTTTTTTCCAGGGTCGAGAGAAAACTCGATATACGCGATTTTGTTCAAAATCACAGTATAAGTACTCCTGAGCATGCCGAGTCCGGTCCTATCATCGACAGTTCGATTGCAGGAACTGTTCAGGTGCCTTCTACATACACACCTCAAAGTAAGTGTACTTTTCTACCTTTTTTGTTGAATTTAGGCAATTTTCGGTGAGCTGGAACCAATTACCCAAAAACCCATTGAAACAATGGTTTCGGTTAACGAGTTTTTCGTTTAACGAGCAACTTTCTATTACGGATTGTGCTCGTTAACCGAGGGACCACTGTGTAATGTTATGGCATGGCTAGGTTTATTACAAAGTGATGAAGAGGGTATGCTTAATACTGTAGTCCACAAAACATGTAGCTATGCTCTTTTTATTTGGTCCCCCATCATAAGAGTCCGTTTTCTCTCACATCAGGATGCTTGAGTCCTCCGTTTTCTCTCTTATTCTTAGAGTGCACCAGACTTAGTTATTCTTAGTAATGCCACAGAATTTGAAATTGCAACCCCAATTGCAACTGGGGTTGCAATTGTTGAGGCAACTAGATATGTCTGATTACAGCAAATGTGTTATTGTCAATTTGTAGGCGAAAGATTTTATCCTCAATAGATGTAGGTTAACATTACACCTGGAGGCAAATGCTTAAAAAAAAGCCTAAGGAAGGAAGCATATTCCTTTAACACATATCTGACCAGTATGGGGAGGATCATCGTGTCTCCGTCAGGGGGTCATGAAGTGGTGGTCCAGCAGGCGTCAAGGATTATTATTTTTTATTTGTTTTTTTTTTGAGGGGGGGCGCACGGACGTATATGTGATTGGACGTTGTTCAGTAGGACGTTAACCGGAACATGACTGTATATATATATATATATATATATATATATATATATATATATATATATATATATATATATATATATATATATATATATATATATATATATATATATATATATATATATATATATATATATATATATATATATATATATATATATATATGGAAGATTATAAATGAAAATATGAGTGTGATATCAGAATGTAATAAATAAACTTTGTTATTGTGCAATACTCATGTGTCTGACTCCCCAGTGGGACCTTGAACTAATGTCACTGGAAGTTGTCATGGTACTGTATTCAGTGCCTGTAGCACTACACTTTACACACAAAACCAAAAAAAGAATGCCAGTAATATAACACACTGTATAGTGGAGAACACATGAGAAAGATAATCTCACAATATAGGTAAGACAATGGACTGTATGATTCAAAGTATTACACTGCATTTTGCCCCAAGCAGTAACATGATCCAAGTGGTCACCCTGGTGAGGTCCATGTGACCACATAACCCATGTATCAACCACCGCAGCCAATTTCTTTCAACTATTAACTGTGTGGATGTGTTGGGTGATTAATATGTTACATTACTTTGTTGGATCATTTGGCATTAGCCAAGCTATTCCAAATTTCTCTTGAACTGGTAACAGTCAAAGTGAACCACATGGTTAAAATAAGTTGTTCATTGTGTTGAAATGAAATATTAAAGAGGGAATACAGTATGTTAGAATAATCCAATCAAAACGAATATTTCTAAGCAGGTAATTAAGTGCCTGACTTTTCTGATTTCTCACAGTTATGACATTTGAATTACCAGTGTTTTATTGTACTGTACTTTCAAATAGGTAAAGTTGGTGCAGCTTACAGGCACTGGAGGTTGCCACACCCCAGTGTATTATATGACCAAACATACCTTTCTATACAAATAAAGTATGAAAACTTGATTCATTAATGTAGGTACTTTAAACTTTCCTTGTTCTAATTATTGAGCTTTGGTACTCAGTAGACATTTTCGATTAGCACAAGTATACAAAATAACAGAACAACCATTGCCACTCACAAACTCAAATGACAACCGTTTACATCAACAGTGAAGGCAGCGAGACATTCAAATCAGTGGTCACCTGATGCCTGTGAGTGCAAGGTTGGTTTATTAGCATTTCATTATTATTTTTCAAAGGCTCCATTTCCCCAAGACTCCAAGATAACTGATCTCTGGATCTTTGAGGTTCTACTGTATATGTTTGTGTAAAGAAAGAGCATTGTTATTTTGTTTGAAATCTTTGGCAAACTGATAAATGTTACTTACACATAAAGGGTGTTAAAATCAAAATGGAAACATACTCTAATGACTTTACTTGCTCTGTAGGGGCTTTACATGTGGGGTGTACAGTGTTTCAACTTATCACTGAAATAAACTACATTTGCAGACAGATACTCCACTGAGACCAACACACTTTTGGACAAAATTCCTTATATCACATATTGGTCTTGGCTTTCCTGTTCTTCCATCAGGAGCTGTAAGGGAAAATTCCCATAATTCTTTGTCACAAAGTATAAAGTGATGCTCTTTCTTCTGGATTATTATAGATTTGAATTACTTTCAACTTTACTGGATGCATGAAATTTGAAAGAGAATTCTATTAGTTGACAAATAAAAGTCCTTATGGTAAAGAAAACCTCCATGACAGAAGTCCTATTTTCTTGGTTGAAAATTTTCACATGAAATATTTATTACTGTACAAGTTTGTCCTGTAGCTGCTAAACTATGGCTGTACATGCATCACAGTTAAGTCTTGTTTGTGACAACAAAATTTATGACTCCCTCTGTGAATGTTTTTCATAACATAATTAGGAACTGGTAAGCAACCATTAATGAGCAAAGCAAAGTGATTATTAAAATGGGAGCTCACAAATTAAAGCCATTTTTGAAAATTTAAGTTAAAAACTGACCGATTTAGATCTCACAAAAAATATATAAATGCATGATTGACATGTATGTTATGAACTGATTTATTCTTCAAACATGAATGCTATTGAAAACATGACCATGACCATTACCAAACGCTACCATAACTCACACATCTCCATGGGTGTGGACAATGGAGACCTTTCATTTCATCTCGTCAGGAATGAGGCTATAAATGACAAAAAATGTCACTTATGCATTGAATATCAAAACACACTAATTTTTTTTCATTAATGAACATGTCTGGCATACAAAGCACTTGCCATATAAATATAGAGTTGAGGACATGTTTTCTTCTATAGATCTCTGGACTAAATCTGAATAATAAGATTACTGAGTTGACACACACAAATGTGTCATTCTTGTTGAATTTACAGTATGAACAAAAGTTTGGTTGCAACACCTGTAACTTAAAATTCTGTACACTTGTACGTGACCAGTCCTCTGACCCGGCATATATCTATAACATGATCACTAATCAAGCCCTAGTTAGTTTTCCAACAAGCAAATTTTCTTTTCAAAAAGATGATTTGCTTATATCAACTTTCTATTGCTTGAATATGGTTTTCATGTTACACATGTGTAATTCTATTTACAGGAGGCCCTCAATACAAGCAGACATATAAGAATATCTTTGGACTTACATTTGGAAATGCATCATCAATGACTGAGGTATTTTAAGCTATAAAATTTGGAATACAGTACTTTAATCTCATATTTTATTAGAAAACGCTGTAATAAACCATCTCCTCAACTTTTCCTTAGTGCTACAAAATGCACATATTTTCCAAGGTTACTGTACAATTAGATATTTAATCTTGTTCAAAAAGTAAACTATGGTCTGTGGATTTAGGGCCTCATCTGTGCTCACATCTCTGGCCCTCTGCAAGTCAAGACAACCTTTTCTGTTTCAGGGTATAAACATATGCTGGAACTTCAGTAACTCAAAGCACTTCTAATAAACTATCTTACAGAGAGCCAGTCAGTGACAGCAGTTGGAGATTGCAAATGGGAGACAGGGAGGGAGGTTTGTTCATGATAATACAGTCATACAATAGACAGTTATTGCTCAGGGACTGGGCTTAACCTTGCCCAAAGGGAATGTTCTACTAGAAGCTCATCTACTACCTTGTGACTTGCGACCAACAGGGACATATGGCGATTTAGGAAACAGAACTATAATGGGGCCTTAATCATGGTCCTAACCTGTAGCTACACTGGTCGGGAAGTTAATATACAACCAAAGAATGTAAACAGACACTTCAGCTACACAGGACACACTTACGTATTCAAATAACAACAAGTAAACCAAACTGAAAAATAAATATTATAAAATTACTTACTACATTGTGAACCTACCCCACCATAGTCCTGACTCCCTAACACAGCAAGGCTAACCTACAATGGTAATGCAATACATATGCTTGAGTATGTATTATAAGTAGCATTTTTAACAATGCTTTATACTACAGTGGTCCATTCTATGCAGTTCCTACTAACCAAGCCCAGTGAATGTACTTTGGAGAAGGGTGTATACAGTGTTGAGACCATCCTAGTTATTGCAATTATTTTTTTTTTGTAATTTCTAACAGCTTGTCATAAACACCATGCCATATTTGTCTATAAAAGGAGAATAACAAAGTTCTGTCCACATAAAAAAATTGGTTGAGCTTCATGAACTTCCCATTTTTTCTCTTTTTTTTTAGTATACACTTAAGGGCATAAAACCTGTGGGAAATTGTTTTTATACATTAGCTGGAAAAGTATTATATGTTAGATTCAACTGAAAATATTTATCTTGCATACACATATGAACTCTCTGTTGGAAAGCAAATATTACGACATCTGCTGTTTCATGGATAATTTTTAACATTAATGACTGTAGTCCTTTACAAGAACTGAACCCCAACAAAATAATTCAGACTACTACATCAATCACATCTCTCCCAGGTTACTAGGTTTGGGATGGCTGTCTAATTCTAATTTTATACTAAATTACTACACTACTAAGGATCTCATTTCTGTGCTGTCCTAACCCCACTTATTCTACAATATAAATAACAAATAAATAATGTAAATAGGTGGGTTTACTTGAGGTACAGGACTACTGCGTCAGAAAAATTGTGCATTTGCAATGAAGATGAACAGCAATGATTTAATATCCTTTAGTAGGTAAAAAAAGCACATTCCCTAGTGATGTGTAAAAGAAACTGAGGCTTGTGTCATTATCTTAGCAACAGCATTGCTAAAGTTGTAAAATTTGTGAGAAAGAAATATACAGTAACTTGACAGCTTAGTTTGCTGCCTTATGAAATGTGCACCTCTGTTATGTCATTGTCATGGAAGAGCTATCATATAAGATTGAGATCAAATTTCACTGGTTAAGTTATATTAATAAAAGCTCACATAGAATTCAATATGGCACTTGTAAAAATCTTACATTTTTGATAGATGTCTCTACGTTAAATATATAAAATTCAGTGCCTAGTCCTAATCAGTCAAGAATTGCATAAATTACCTTGACTGAACTTATCAGAGACGCAAGCATATGAACTATCTACTGGGCTAGGGTTGACAGGAAACAGGGGCTAGAAAAGCACAGTAGGATCTTGTAGACCCATCTAGGAATGGTATACAGGTGGCTGCTGTACCATCTGTAGCCTTAGGCTATTCTACACTAAGTGCGGCAAGAGTATCACTCTCTCTGCCTGCACTGTAGTCCTGTAACTCTACACTTACTACAGTAAGCGATCACATCCTTGTCTAAACCTTCTGTACAAAACAATATCTGTCCATCACCGAGAATATAAACACTTGTGCCACGACCGACGACAGTGCCTTAGGTAAGACTAGTCTGATATGAAACAATTAATCTAATAGAAAGTCTAATTCCATCAGTGCAAAAATAACAAATTCTTCCATCCTTTCCTACAGGTTTCCCTGTGTCACATACACAAGCCAGTGCTTCAATGTTAAGAAATTCAGATAATGCAATATCTAAATAAGGGATACCAGTTAAAATAACATCCATTATTTGGATGTGTGTCTCATTTTATAGCCAGCCGCTTGCTGGCATGTCCGAGGAAGATGGCAGTATGAAAAGTAGGCTTTTTCAAGCGTTAAATCACTCGGAGGTAAACAATACTCCTTTTTCATGCCCTACATCACTAGCCTTCTAGAGGGGGTCCTTGTCGCATATGTGCATCATGCAATAGCTGAAGGGGTGGAGGAAGGCCAATCGTTGTTGGCACGTGGGGCACTGCGTGGGACACAGGTGGTGGAGGGGCTTGGGATACAGGACTTGGTGGTACAGGGCTACGAGACTGAGGTCGGTCTTCCTCTATTCCAGAGTAATGGCGATAATGTGACATTGGAGAGGCTGGATGGGCTTCTTCCTCACATTCCCTTTGGGTTTCCATTGGAGTCTCTTCTTCTGTCATCTCTTGCTTGACAAGTTGTGATGGGTAGGATTCTTCCTGCTCATCCTCAC
>NW_024735703.1:0-12111 GCF_018991925.1 Homarus americanus | reverse complement strand
TACCTGGGAGTGTCAGAGGTGTACCTGGGAGTGTCTGAGATGTACCTGGCAGTGTCTGAGGTGTACCTGGCAGTGTCAGCGGTGTACCTGGGAGTGTCAGCGGTATACCTAGGAGTATCATTGGTGTACCTGGAAGTGTCAGGGATGTACCTGGAAGTGTCAGAGGTGTACCTGAGTGTGTCATTGGTGTACCTGGGAGTGTCAGAGGTGTTCCAGGGAGTGTCAGAGGTGTACCTGGGAGTGTCATTGGTGTACCTGGGAGTGTCAGGGGTGTACCTGGAAGTGTCCAGGGGTGTATGGAAGTGTCAGAGAGGTGTGTACCTGGGGTGTCCAGAGGTGTGCCTGGGGGTGTCAGAGGTGTTCCTGAGAGTGTCAGAGGTGTGCCTGGGGGGTGTCAGAGGTGCCTGGGAGTGTCAAAGGTGTACCTGGGTGTGTGAGAAGTGTACCTGGGAGTGTCAGAGGTGTACCTGGGAGTGTCAGAGGTGTACCAGAGAGTGTCAGTGGTGTACCCGGTAGTGTCATTGGTGTACCTGGGAGTGTCAGAGGTGTACCTGGAAGTGTCAGGGGTGTACCTGGAAGTGTCAGGGGTGTACCTGGAAGTGTCAGAGGTGTGCCTGGGAGTGCCTGAGGTGTACCTGGGAGTGTCTGAGGTGTACCTGGGAGTGTCTGTGCTGTACCTGGGAGTGTCTGAGGTGTACCTGGTAGTGTCTGAGGTGTACCTGGCAGTGTCTTAGGTGTACCTGGCAGTGTCTGAGGTGTACCTGGGAGTATCAGAGGTTTACCTGGGAGTGTCAGAGGTGTTCCTG
This sequence comes from Homarus americanus, assembly GCF_018991925.1. Taxonomy (NCBI): domain Eukaryota; kingdom Metazoa; phylum Arthropoda; class Malacostraca; order Decapoda; family Nephropidae; genus Homarus; species Homarus americanus. Next base: position 11,305 of record NW_024735703.1, on the reverse strand, counting down.
GGAGTGTCGGAGGAGTACCTGGGAGCGTCAAAGGAGTACCTGGGAGTGTCAGAGGTGTACCTGGGGGTGTCATAGGTGTACCTGGGAGTGTCTGAGGTGTTCCTGGGAGTGTCTGAGGTGTACCTGGGAGTGTCAAAGGTGTACCTGGGAGTGTCAGGGGTGTACCTGGGAGTGTCAGGGGTGTACCTGGGAGTGTCGGAGGTGTACCTGGGAGTGTCTGAGGTGTTCCTGGGAGTGTCTGAGGTGTACCTGGAAGTGTCTGAGGTGTACATGGAATGTCAGAGGTGTATCTTGCAGTGTTAGCGGTGTATCTGGGAGTCTCAGCGGTGTACCTTGGAGTGTCAGGGGTGTACCAGGGAGTGTCAGTGGAGTACCTGGGCGTGTCGGAGGTGTACCTGGGAGTGTCGTATGTGTACCTGGGAGTGTCAGAGGTGTAGCAGGGAGTGTTAGAGGTGTACCTACGAGTGTCAGAGGTGAACCAGGAAGTGTCAGAGGAGTACCTGGGAGTGTCAGAGGTATACCTGGGCGTATCAGAGGTGTACCTGGGAGAGTCAGAGGTGTACCTGGGAGTGTCAGAGGTGTACCTGGGAGTGTCAGAGTTGTACCTGGGAGTGGCAGAGGTGTACCTGGGAATGTCAGAGGTGTTCCTGAGTGTGTCAGAGGTGTACCTGGGAGTGGCAGAGGTGTTCCTGAGAGTGTGAGATGTGTTCCTGAGAGTGTCAGAGATGTACCTGGGAGTATCAGAGGTGTACCTGGGAGTGTCAATGGTGTACCTGGGAGTGACCAGAGGTGTACCTGGGAGTGTCAGAGTAGTACCTGGAAGTGCTCAGAGGTGGACCTGGAGTGTCTGAGGACCTGGGAGGTCAGGGGAGAACCAGGGAGTGTGAGGTGTGAGTGTCAGAGGTGTGCCTGGGGTGTCAGAGGTGTGCCTGGGAGTGTCAGAGGTGTTCTGAAAGTGTGAGAGGTGTACCTGGGAGTGTGAGAGGTGTACCTGGGAGTCAGAGGTGTACCTGGAAGTGTCAGAGGTGTACCTGGGAGAGTCATTGGTATACCTAGAGTCATTTGGTGTACCTGGGAGTGTCAGAGGTGTTCCAGGGGTGTCAGTGTGTGCCTGGGGTGTGCATTAGTGTGCCTGGGGTGTCAAGGTGACCTGGAAGTGTCAGGGGTGTACCTGGAAGTGTCAGGGGTGTACCTGGAAGTGTCAGAGGTGTACCTGGGAGTGCCTGAGGTGTACCTGGGATTGTCAGAGGTGTACCTGGGAGTGTCAGGGGTGTAACTAGGGTGTCAGGGGTGCCTGGAGTGTCATAGGTGTATCTGGCAGTGTCAGCGGTGTAACTGGGGTGTCAGCGGTGTACCTGGGAGTGTCAGGAGGTGTGCCTGGGAGTGTCAGGTGTGGCTGGGGTGTCGGAGGTGTTACTGGGGTGTCAGTGGTGTACCTGGGGTGGCCAGAGGTGTACCGAGTGTCAGAGTAGTACCTGGAAGTGTCAGAGGTGTGCCTGCAGTGTCTGACGTGTGCCTGGGAGTGTCAGGGGAGAACCAGGGAGTGTAAGAGGGTGTACCTGGGAGTGTCAGAGGTGTACCTGGGAGTGTCAGAGGTGAACCAGGGAGTGTGGTGAACCAGGGAGTGTCTGAGGTGTATGTTAGTATCGGAGGTGTGCCTGGGAGTGTCAGAGGTGTACCTGGTAGTATCATTGGTGTACCTAGGAGTGTCAGAGGTGTATCTGGAAGTGTCAAGGTGTTCCTGGGAGTATGAGAGGTGTACCTGGGAGTGTCAAGTTTTACCTGGGTGTGTGAGAAGTTACCTGGGAGTGTCAGAGGTGTACCTGGGGTGTCGGAGGTGTATCTGGGGTGTCATGGTGTGCCTGGGAGTGTCAGAGGTGCACTTGGGGTGTCACAGGTGCACGGGAGTGTCTGAGGTGTTACAGAGTGTCTGAGCTTTTCTGGGGTGCAGTGCCTAGCAGTGTCTGGGTGTACCTGGCAGTGTCAGTGGTGTACCTGGGAGTGTCAGCGGTGTACCTGGGGAGTATCATTGGTGTGCCTAGAGGCAGGGGTGTACCTGGAAGTGTCAGGGGTGTACTGGAGGTATGGGGGTGTGGAGGTGTGCCTAGTGTCAGAGGTGTTCCTAAGAGTGTCAGAGGTGTACCTGGGGTGTCAGAGGTGTGCCTGGGAGTGTCAGAGGTGTACCTGGAAGTGTCGGAGGTGTCCCTGGGTGTCATTGGTGTGCCTGGGGTGTCGCAGAGGTGTACCAGGGAGTGTCAGTGGTGTACCTGAGTGTGTTGGTGTACCTGGGGTGTCAGAGGTGTACCTGGAAGTGTCATGGGTGTACCTGGAAGTGTCAGGGGTGTACCAAGTGTCAGAGGTGGTACCTGGGAGTGCCTGAGGTGTGCCTGGGAGAGTCTGGGGTGTGCCTGGAGTGTCTGAGGCTGTACCTGGGGTGTCTGAGGTGTGCCTGGTAGTGTCTGAGGTGTGCCTGGCAGTGTCTGAGGTGTACCTGGTGGTGTCTGAGGTGTGCCTGGGTGTGGGAAGTGGCACTGGGAGTGTCAGAGGTGTTCCTGGGGTGTCGGGAGGAGTACCTCGAGGCGTCAAAGGAGTACCTGGGGTGTCAGAGGTGTACCTGGGAGTGTCCAGTGTACCTGGAGTGTCAGAGGTGTGCCTGGGGTGTGAGAAGTGTGCCTGGGAGTGTCAGGGGTGTACCTGGAAGGGTCAGGGTGTGCCTGGAAGTGTCAGGGGTGTACCTGGGGTGTCAGAGGTGTACCTGAGTGTGTCATTGGTGTACTGGAGTGTCAGAGGTGTGCAAAGTGTCAGAGGTCTACCTGGGGTGTCATTGGTGTACCTGGAGTGTCAGAGGTGTACCTGGGGCATCAGAGGTGTACCTGGGAATGTCAGAGGTGTTCTGAGAGTGTCAGAGGTGTACCTGAGTGTGTCATTGGTGTACCTGGGAGTGTCAGGAGGTGTACCAGGGGTGTCAGGGGTGTGCAGGGGTGTCATTGGTGTGCCTGGGAGTGTCAGGGGTGGCTGCCTAGAGTGTCAGGGGTGTACCTGGAAGTGTCAGAGGGTGTACCTGGGAGTGTCAGAGGTGTTCCTGAGAGTGTCAGAGGTGTGCCTGGGAGTGTCAGAGTGTTCTGAGAGTGTCAGAGGTGTACCTGGGAGTGTCAGAGGTGTACCTGGGAGTGTCAGAGGTGTGCCTGGAATTTTCAGGGTGTACTGAGTGTCATTGGTGTACCTGGGAGTGTCAGAGGTGTACCAGGGGTGTCAGTGGTGTACCTGGGAGTGTCATTGGTGTACCTGGGGTGTCAGAGGTGTGCCTGGAAGTGGCGGTGTGCCTGGAGTGTCAGGGGTGAGCCTAAGTGTCAGAGGTGTGCCTGGGGTGCCTTTGGTGTGCCTGGGAGTGTCTGAGGTGTGCCTGGGGAGTGTCTGAGCTGTGCCTGGGGTGTCTGGGTGTGCCTGGTGGTGTCTGGGGTGGCCTGGCAGTGTCTGAGGTGTGCCTGTCAGTGTCTGGGGTGTGCCTGGGAGTGTCAGGAGGTGTACCTGGGGTGTCAGAGGTGTTCCTGGGAGTTTCAGGAGGTACCTGAGAGCGTCAAGGAGTACCTGGGAGTGTCAGAGGTGTGCCTGGGAGTGTCAGAGGGAGTGTACCTGGGAGTGTCTGAGGTGTTCCTGGGAGTGTCTGAGGTGTACCTGGAAGTGTCTGAGGGTGTACATGGAATGTCAGAGGTGTATCTTGCAGTGTCAGCGGTGTGCCTGGGAGTGTCAGCGTGCCTGGGAGTGTCAGAGGTATACCTGGGCGATCAGAGGTGTACCTGGAAGTGTCAGAGGTGTACCTGGGGTGTCAGAGGGTGTACCTGGGGTGTCAGAGGTGTACCTGGTGGTGTCAGTGGTGCAAGTGTCTGGGGTTGCTTGGGAGTGTGATTGGTGTACCTGGGAGTGTCAGGGGTGTATGGAAGTGTCAGGGTGTGCCTGGGATATCAGAGGTGTACCTGGCAGTGTCAGGGGTGTACCTGGAGTGTCAGGTGTGTAACTGGGAGTGTCAAGGGGTGTACCTGGAGTGTCATGGGTGTATCTGGCAGTGTCACGGTGTAACTGGGAGTGTCAGCTGTACCTGGGAGTGTAGAGGTGGGCTGGGAGTGTCAGAGGTGCACTTGGGGTGTACAGGTGCTGCTGGAATATAGAGGTGTAACTGGGTGTCTGGGCTGTACCTGGGGTGTCTGAAAGGTGCTGGCAGTGTCTGGGGTGTACCTGGCAGTGTGGTGTACCTGGGGTGTGGGGTGTGCCTGGGAGTGTCATGGTGCTTGGGGTGTCAGAGGTGTACCTGGGGGTGTCAGAGGGTTTTCCTGGGGTGTCGGAGGAGTACCTGGCAGCGTCAAAGTACCTGGGAGTGTCAGAGGTGTACATGGTGTTATAGTGTGCCTGGGGTGTCAAGTTGTACCGGGAGTGTGATTGGTGTACATGGGAGTGTCAGAGGTGTACCTGGGAGTGTCAGAGGTGTACCAGGGAGTGTCAGTGGTGTGCACTGAGAGTGTCATTGGTGTACCTGGGAGTGTCAGAGGGTACCTGGAAGTGTCAGGGGTGTACTAAGGAGTGTCAAGAGGTGTACCTGGGGTGCCTGAGGTGTACCTGGGAGAGTCTGAGGGTGTTGCGGAGTGTCTGAGCTGTACAGGGTGTCTGAGGTGTACCTGGTAGTGTCTGGGGTGCAGTGTCTGAGGTGTACCTGGTGGTGTCTGGGGTGTGCCTGGGGTGTCAGAGGTGTGCCTGGGGTGTGGGGTGTGTCCGGGAGTGTCGGAGGGGTACCTTGGGCGTCAAGGAGTACCTGGGGTGTCAGAGGTGTACCTGGGGTGTCAGCGGTGTGCCTGGGAGTGTGAGGTGTGCCTGGGGTGTGAGAAGTGTGCCTGGGGTGTCAGGGGTGTACCTGGAAGGGTCAGGGGTGTACCTGGAGTGTCAGGGGTACGAGTGTCAAGTGTACCTGGGTGTGTCATTGGTGTGCCTGGGGAGTGTCAGAGGGTGTGCAAAGGAGTGTCAGAGGTCTACCTGGGGTGTCTGGTGTACCTGGAAGTGTCAGAGGTGTAACTGGGAGTGTAGAGGTGCACCTGGGAATGTCAGAGGTGTTCTTGAGGTGTCAAGAGGTGTGCCTAGGTGTGTGGTGTACCTGGGAGTGTCAGAGGTGTACCAGGGGTGTCAGAGGTGTGCCAGGGTGTCGTTGGTGGCCTGGGTGTCAGGGGTGTACCTGGAGTGTCAGGGGTGTGCCTGGGTGTGAGGTGTGCCTGGGAGTGTCAGAGGTGTTCCTGAGGTGTCAGAGGTGTGCCTGGGGAGTGTCAGAGGTGTTCCTGAGAGTGTCAGAGGTGTACCTGGGGTGTCAGAGGTGTACTGGGGTGTGAGGTGTACCTGGAATTTTCAGTGTACCTGAGTGTGTTCATTGTTCCTTGGAGTGTCAGAGGTGTACCAGGGAGTGTCAGTGGTGTACCTGGGGTGTCATTGGTGTACCTGGGGTGTCAGGGGTGTGCCTGGAAGTGGCAGCAGTGTGCCTGGAAGTGTCAGGGGTGTACCTGGAGTGTCAAGAGGTGTACCTGGGTGCCTTTTGGTGTGCCTGGGAGTGTCTGAGGTGTGCCTGGGATGTCTGAGCTGTACCTGGGAGTGTGGTGTGCCTGTGTGTGGGGTGTACCTGGCAGTGTCTGGTGCCTGGCAGTGTCTGAGGTGTACCTGGGGTGTCAGGGTGTGCCTGGGGTGTCAGAGGTGTTCCTGGGGTTTCAGGAGGTACTGAGAGCGTCAGGAGTACCTGGGAGTGTCAGGGGTGTACCTGGGATATCGGGGTCAGCACTGGGGTCTGAGGTGTTCCTGGGAGTGTCTGAGGTGTACCTGGAAGCATGCAGGGTGTACATGGAATGTCAGAGGTGTATCTTGCAGTGTCAGCGGTGTACCTGGGGTGTCAGCGGTGTGCCTGGGGTGTAGAGAGGTGCTACCTGGGCGTATCAGAGGGTGTGCCTGGAAGTGTCAGAGGTGTGCCTGGGGTGTCAGGGGTGCCTGGGGAGTGTCAGGAGGTGTACTGGTAGTGTCAGTGGTGTGCCTGGGAGTGTCTGAGTTGTGCCTGGGAGTGTGATTGGTGTACCTGGGAGTGTCAGAGGTGTGTCAGAGGGTACCTGGGAATATCAGAGGTGTGCCTGGCGAAGTGTCAGGTGTACCTGGGGTGTCAGGTGTGTAACTGGGGTGTCAGGGTGTACCTGAAGTCCGTTGTATCTGGCAGTGCTGCGGTGTAACTGGGAGTGTCAGCGGTGTACCTGGAGTGTCAGAGTGCTGGGCCTGGTGTCAGAGGTGCTTGGGGTGTCACAGGTGCACCTGGGAGTTACTAGAAGTGTAACTGGGAGGTCTGAGCTGTGCAAGGTGTCTGAAGTGTACCTGGCAGTGTCTGAGGTGTGCCTGGCAGTGTGGGCGTGTGCCTGGGATGTCAGGGTGTACCCCGGGAGTGTCAGCGGTGGCTTGGGGGTGTCAGAGGGTGTGCCTGGGTGTCAGAGGTTTCCTGGGAGTGTCGGAGGTACCTGGCAGCGTCAAAGAGTACCTGGGAGTGTCAGAGGTGCACATGGTAGTGTCAGTGTGTGCCTGGTGTCAGAGTTGTGCTTGGGAGTGTGATTGGTGTACATGGGAGTGTCAGAGGTGTATCTGGAAGTGTCAGAGGGTGTGCCTGGGGTATCAGAGGTGTGCCTGGGAGTGTCAGGGGTGTGCCTGGGAGTGTCAGGAACTGGGAGTGTCGGAGGTGTGACTGGGAGTGTCGGAGGTGTAACTGGGAGAGTCAGTGGTGTACCTAGGGTGACCAGAGGTGTACCTGGGTGTCAGAGTGAGTACCTGGAAGTGTCAGAGGTGGACCTGCGAGGTGTGGAGGTGTGCCTGGGGAGTGTCAGGGGGAGAACCAGGGGTGTAAGAGGTGTGCCTGGGAGTGTCAGGGGTGTCCAGGGGTGTCGGTGGTGAACCAGGAGTGTCAGAGGTAGACAGGGGAGTGTCTGAGGTGTACCTGGAGTATCGGATGTGTGCCAGGGTGTCAGAGGTGTACCTGGTAGTATCATTGGTGTACCTGGGAGTGTCAGAGGTGTATCTAAGAGTCTCAAAAGGTGTACCTGGGAATGAGGGTACCTGATAAAGTACCTGGGTGTGTGAGAAGTGTACCTGGGAGTGTCAGAGGTGACTGGGAGTGTCGGAGGTGTACTGGGAGTGTCAGAGGTGTGCCTGGGGAGTCTCGAGGTGCACCTGGGAGTGTCACAGGTGCACCTGGGAGTGAGGTGTTACAGGGAGTGTCTGAGCTTTACCTGGGAGTGTCTGAGGGTGCCTGGCAGTGTCTGAAAGATGGTGTGATAGGTGTGCCTGGAGGTCAGAGGTGTATCCAGGTATCAGAGGTGTGCCTGGGAGATTATCAGCAGAGGTGTGCCTGGGTGTCAGGGGTGTACCTGGGAGTGTCAGGGGTGTAACAGAATTGTCGGAGGTGTAACTGGGTGTCAGTGGTGTACCTGGGGTGTCAGAGGTGTGCCTGGGAGTGTCAGTGGTACCTGGGGTGTCAGAGGTGTGCCTGGGAGTGTCAGTGGTGTATAGGAATGACAGAGTTGTGCTTGGGAGTGTGATTGGTGCCTGGGGTGTCAGGGGGTGCAGAGGTGTCTGGGTGCACCTGCGAGAATTATAGAGGTGTAGTGGGGTGTCTGGGCTGTGCCTGGGGTGTCAGGTGTGCCTGGCGGTGTCTGGGGTGTGCCTGGCAGTGTGTGGCGTGCCTGGGGAGTGTCAGGGGTGTGCCGGGAGTGTCGGCGGTGTGCCTGGGGGAGTGTCAGTGGTGTGCCTGGGGAGTGTGTCAGAGGTGTTCCTGGGGTGTCGGAGGTACCTGGCAGCGTCAAGAGTACTCAGGGTGTCAGAGGTGTGCCTGGGAGTGTCAGTGGTGGCAACTGGGGTGTAGGAGGTGTAACTGGAGTGTCAGAGGTGTACCTGGGGTGTCAGGTGTACACCAGGTGTCAGAGTGAGTGCCGCAAGGGTGTCAGGTATAACCTGGGGTGTCAGAGTGTGCCTGGGGTGTCTGGGGTGTGCCTGGGGTGTGGGGACCAGGGATTGTTAGAGGTGTGCCTGGGAGTGTCAGGGTGTGCCTGGGAGTGTCAGGGAGACCAGGGATTGTTAGAGGTGTGCCTGGGAGTGTCAGAGGTGTGCCAAGGGTGTCAGAATTGTATCTGGGGAGTGTCAGGTGGTACCTGGTAGTGTCTGAGGTGTGCCTGGCAGTGTCTGGGGTGTGCCTGGGGAGTGTCCCGGCGGTGTGCCTGGGGAGTGTCCAAAGGGTGTGCCTGGGACTATCTGGGGTGTTCCTGGGGTGTGGGGTGCCCTGGGAGCGTCAAGGATTGCCTGGAGTGTCAGAGGTGTGCCTGGGAGTGTCAGAGGTGTGCCTGGGGTGTCAGGAGGTGTACCTGGAGTGTCTGAGGTGTGCCTGGGAGTGTCATCGGTCTGCCTCAGAGTGTCTGGGGTGTACATACTGGAATGTCAGGGTGTATCTTGCAGTGTCAGCGGTGTACCTGGGAGTGTCAGCGGTGTGCCTGGGGAGTGTAAGAGGTATGCCTGGGGTGTCAGAGGTGTGCCTGGGTAGTATCGTGGTGTGCCTGGAATTGTCAGAGGTGTATCTGGAAGTGTGGGAGGTAGACAGGGAGTGTCTAGGGTGTACCCCGGGAGTATGGGAGGTGTCTGTGGGGAGTATCGGAGGTGCTGGGAGTATCGGAGGTGTGCCTGGGAGTGTCAGAGGTACCTGGTAGTGTCACTGGTGCCTTGGAGGTGTCAGAGTGTGTATCTGGAAGTGTCAGAGGTGTGCCTGGGGGTATGAGACGTGTGCCTGGGAGTGTCAAGGTGTGCACCAGATTGTGTGAGAAGTGTGCCTGGGGTGTCAGAGGTACACTTGGGCGTGTCACAGGTGCACCTGGGGTGTCTGGTGTTGCTGGGGTGTACAGGCTGCCTGGGGGTGTCTGGGGTGTGCCTGGGAGTGTCTGGGGTGTGCCTGGGTGTGGGGAGGGCAGGGAGTGTAAGAGGGTGTACATGGAGTGTCAGAGGTGTGCCTGGGGTGTGGGGTGTGCCTGTGGGGAGTGTCAGGGAGGTGTGCCTGGAAGTGTCTGGGGTGTGCCTGGGGAGTGTCGTTGGTGTGCCGGGGGTGTCGAGGTGGCACCAGGAGTGTCAGTGGTGTACCTGGGGGTGTCATTGGTGTGCCTGGGGAATTGTCAGAGGTGTGCCTGGAGTGTCTGGGGTGTACAGGAAGTGTCAGGGGTGTGCCTGGAGTGTCAGGGTGTGCCTGTGGTGCCTGGGGATGTTCTGGGGTGTCGGAGTGCCTGGGGAGCGTCAAGGGAGTGCCTGGGGAGTGTCAGAGGTGTGCCTGGGGTGTCAGGGAATTGTGGGGTGTCTGCAGGGGAGTGTGCCTAGGGTGTCTTAGGTCTGCCTGGAGAGTGTCACAGGGGTGTGCATGGAATGTCAGGGTGTATCTTGCACTGTCAGCGGTGTGCCTGGGGTGTGCCTGGGGTGTCAGAGGTATACTGGGCGTATCAGAGGTGTGCCTGGGAGTGTCAGGGGACAGGAGTGTCAGAGGTGTGCCTGGGAGTGTCAGAGTGCCTGGTAGTGTCAGTGTGGTGTGCCTGGGAGTGTCAGAGTTGTGCTTGGGAGTGTGATTGGTGTACTCAGGTGTCAGGTGTATCTGGAAGTGTCAGAGGTGTACCTGGAAGTGTCAGGGGGTGTGCCTGGAAGTGTCAGGGGTGTGCCTGGAAGTGTCAGGGTGTGCCTGGGAGTGCCTGAGGTGTGTAGGATTGTCCAGAGGGTGTACCTGGAGTGTCAGAATTGTAACTAGGAGTGTCAGGGGTGTACCTGGAGTGTCATAGGTGTATCTGGTAAGTGTCAGTGGTGCCTGGGAGTGTCAGAGTTGTACTTGGGAGTGTGATTGGTGTACCTGGGGTGTCCAGGGTGTATCCGGAGTGTCAGAGGTGTGCCTGGGGATATCAGAGGTGTAACTGGGGAGTGTCAGTGGTGTGCCTGGGAGTGTCAGAGGGTGTACCTGGGGAATTGTCAGAGTAGTACCTGGGAGTGTCAGAGGTGTGCCTGGGAGTGTCAGTGGTGTGCCTGGGAGTGTCAGGTTGTGCTTGGGGTGTGGTGGTATGCCTGGGGTGTCAGGGGTGCTGGGAGTGTCTGGGTGCCTGGGGTCCTGGGGTGTGGCTGGGGTGTGTGAGCTGTGCCTGGGATTGTCTGGAAGTGTGCCTGGCGGTGTCTGGGGTGTGCCTGGCAGTGTCCGGCGGTGTGCCTGGGGTGTCAGGGGTGTGCCTGGGAGTGTCAGCGGTGTGCCTGGAGTGTCAGAGGTGTACACAGGGGTGTCAGAGGTGTTCCTGGGGTGTCGGAGGTACCTGGCGTCAAAGGAGTACCTGGGAGTGTCAGGGTGTGCCTGGGAGTGTCAGTGGTGTGCCTGGGAGTGTCAGAGTTGTGCTTGGGGTGTGATTGGTGTATCTGGAAGTGTCAGAGGTGTGCCTGGGGTATCAGGGAATTGTGCCTGGGAGTGTCAGAGGTGTGCCTGGGAGTGTCAGCGGTGTGCCTGGGGAGTGTCAGGGGTGTAACTGGGAGTGTCGGAGGTGTAACTGGGAGTGTCAGAGGTGTGCCTGGGAGTGTCAGAGGTGTGCCTGGGGGTGTCAGAGTGGTACCTGGGGTGTCTGAGGTGTGCCTGCGAGTGTCAGAGGTGTGCCTGGGGAGTGTCAGTGGTGTGCCTGGGGTGTCGTGGTGTGCCTGGGGTGTCAGCGGTGTACCTGGGAATTATCATTGGTGTGCCTGGAAGTGTCAGGGATGTGCCTGGATGTGTCAGAGGGTGTGCCTGGGTGTGTGTTGGTGTGCCTGGGGTGTCAGAGGTGTAACAGGGGTGTCAGGGGTGTGCCTGGGGTGTCATTGGTGTGCCTGGGGTGTCCAGGGGTGTACCTGGAAGTGTCAAGGGTGTGCCTGGAAGTCTCAGAGGTGTACCTTAGAGGTGTCAGAGGTGTACCTGGCAGTGTCAGAGGTGTTGCTGAGAGTGTCAGAGAGAGTGTACCTGGGGAGTGTCAGAGGTGTGCAAATTAATAAGAGGTGTACCTTGTAGTATCATTGGTGTGCCTGGGAGTGTCAGAGTTGTACTTAGGGTATGATTGGTGTACCTGGGGTGTCAGAGGTGTATCTGGAAGTGTCAGGTGTGCCAGAGTGTGGGGTGTGCCTGGAGTGTCAGGGGTGTGCCTGGAGTGTCAGAGGTGTGCCTGGGGTGCCTGGGGTGTACCTGGGATTGTCCGGGGTGCCTGGGGTGTCTGGGGTGTAACTGGGG
>NW_024735702.1:0-7394 GCF_018991925.1 Homarus americanus | reverse complement strand
TCCATCAGGGGACTTTGTTATACTCGACCAGGGTTCTTTGTGATACTCGATCAGGGGACATTGTTATACTCTATGAGGGGGGCTTTGTTATACTCGATCAGGGAACTTTGTTATACTCGGTGAGGAGACTTTGTTACACTCGATCAGAGGATTTGTTATACTCGTTCAGGGGACTTTGTTATACTTGAATAGGGGACTTTGTTATACTCGATGCGGGGGCTTTGTTATACTCAACCAGGGGACTTTGTTATACTCGATCAGGGGCCTTTGTTAAACTCGATCAGGGGCCTTTGTTATACTGGATTAGGGGACTTTGTTATACTCTATTAGGAGACTTTGTTATACTCGATCAGGGGGCTTTGTTATACTCGATTAGGGGCCTTTGTTATAATCGTTCAGGGGACTTTGTTATACTCGATCAGGGGACTTTGTTATGCTCAATGAGGGGCCTTTGTTAAACTCGATGAGGGGCCTTTGTTATACTCGACCAGGGACTTTGTTATACTCGATCAGTGGCCTTTGTTAAACTCGATCAGTGGCCTTTGTCGTACTCGATCAGGGGACTTAGTTATACTCGATCAGGTGACTTTGTTATACCCGATCAGCGGACTTTGTTATACTCAATCAGGGGACGTTGTTATACTCGATCAGGGGCCTTTGTTATACTCGATCAGGGGCCTTTGTTATACTCCTTCAGGGGACTTTGTTATACTCGACCAGGGTTCTTTGTTATACTCGACCAGGGGAGTTTGTTATACTCGACCAGGGGACTTTGTTATACTCGATGAGGGTCCTTTGTTAAACTTGATGAGGGGCCTTTGTTATACTCGGCCAGGGGACTTTGTTATACTCGATGAGGGGCCTTTGTTAAACTAGATGAGGGGCCTTTGTTATACTCGATCAGGGGACTTTGTTATACTCTATCAGGGGACTTTCCTATACTCGATCATGGGGCTTTGTTATAGTCGATTAGGGAACTTTGTTTTGCTCGATCAGGTGACTTTGTTATACTCGATCAGCGGACTTTGTTATACTCGATGAGGGGCCTTTGTTATACCCGATCAGGGGATTTTGCTATCCTCGATCAGGGGACATTGTTATACTCTATGAGGGGGCTTTGTTATACTCGATCAGGGAACTTTGTTATATTCGGTGAGGGGACTTTGTTATACTCGATCAGGGGACTTTGTTATACTTGTTCAGGGGACTTTGCTATACTTGATCAGGGGACTTTGTTATGCTCGATGAGGGGGCTTTGTTATACACGATCAGGGGGCTTTGTTATACTTGATCAGGGGCCTTTGTTTTAATCGTTCAAGGGACTTTATTATACTCGATCAGGGGACTTTGTTATACTCGATTAGGGGGCTTTGTTAAACTCGATGAGGGGCCTTTGTTATACTCGACCAGGGACTTTGTTATACTCGATCAGGGGATTTTGTTATTCTCGATCAGGGGACTTTGTTATACTCGTTCAGGGGACTTTGTTATAAACGTCTAGGGACTTTTGTTATACTGATCAGGGGACTTTGTTATACTCGATCCGGGATCTTGTTATACTCGACCAGGTGAGTTTGGTATACCACAACCAGGGGACTTTGTTATACCACGAGGGGCCTCTTGAGCAACCTGATGAGGGACTTTGTTATACTCGACCAGGGGAGTTTGTTAAACTCGAAAAAAGGACTTTGTTATACTCGACCAGGGGCCTTTGTTAAACTCGATCAAGGGCCTTTGTTATACTTGATCAGGGGACTTTGTTATGCTCGATCAGCGGACTTTGTTATACTCGATCAGGGACGTTGTTATACTCGATCAGGGGCCTTTGTTATACTCGATTAGGGGCCTTTGTTATACTCCATCAGGGGACTTTGTTATACTCGACCAGGGTTCTTTGTTATACTCGATCAAGGGACATTGTTATACTCTATGAGGGGGGCTTTGTTATACTCAATCAGGGAACTTTGTTATACTCGGTGAGGGGACTTTGTTACACTCGATCAGAGGATTTGTTATACTCGTTCAGGGGACTTTGTTGTACTTGAATAGGGGACTTTGTTATACTCGATGAGGGGCCTTTGTTATACTCAACCAGGGGACTTTGTTATACTCGATCAGGGGCCTTTGTCAAACTCGATCAGGGGCTTTTGTTATACTCGATCAGGTGACTTTGTTATACTCTATCAGGAGACTTTGTTATACTCGATCAGGGGGCTTTGTTATACTCGATTAGGGAACTTTGTTATACTCGATTAGGGGCCTTTGTTATAATCGTTCAGGGGACTTTGTTATACTCGATCAGGGGACTTTGTTATGCTCAATGAGGGGCCTTTGTTAAACTCGATGAGGGGCCTTTGTTATACTCGACCAGGGGACTTTGTTATACTCGATCAGTGGCCTTTGTTAAACTCGATCAGGGGCCTTTGTCATACCCGATTAGGGGACTTAGTTATACTCGATCAGGGGACTTTGTTATACCCGATCAGCGGACTTTGTTATACTCAATCAGGGGACGTTGTTATACTCGATCTGGGGCCTTTGTTATACTCGATCAGGGGCCGTTGTTATACTCCATCAGGGGACTTTGTTATACTCGACCAGGATTCTTTGTTATACTCGACCAGGGGAGTTTGTTATACTCGACCATGGGACTTTGTTATACTCGATGAGGGGCCTTTGTTAAACTCCGATCAGGGGCCTCTGTTATACTCGATCAGGGGACTTTGTTATACTCTATGAGGGGACTTTGTTATACTCGATCAGGGGGCTTTGTTATAGTCGATTAGGGAACTTTGTTTTGCTCGATCAGGTGACTTTGTTATACAGGATCAGCGGACTCTGTTATACTCGATCAGGGGACTTTGTTATACTCCATCAGGGGATTTTGCTATCCTCGATCAGGGGACATTGTTATACTCTATGAGGGGGCTTTGTTATACTCGATCAGGGAACTTTGTTATACTCGGTGAGGGGACTTTGTTATACTCGATTAGGGGACTTTGTTATACTCGTTCAGGGGACTTTGTTATGCTTGATCAGGGGACTTTGTTATGGTCGATGAGGGGGCTTTGTTATACACGATCAGGGGCTTTGTTATACTTGATCAGGGGCCTTTGTTTTAATCGTTCAAGGGACTTTTTTATACTCGATCAGGGGACTTTGTTATACTCGATTAGGGGGCTTTGTTAAACTCGATGAGGGGCCTTTGTTATACTCGACTAGGGGACTTTGTTATACTTGATCAGGGGATTTTGTTATTCTCGATCAGGGGACTTTGTTATACTCGTTCAGGGGACTTTGTTATACTTGATCAGGGGACTTTGTTATACTCGATGAGGAGCCTTTGTTATACTCGACCAGGGGACTTTGTTATAAATGTTCAGGGGACATTGTTATACTCGATCAGGGGACTTTGTTATACTCGATCCGGGGACTTTGTTATACTCGACCAGGGGAGTTTGTTATACTCGACCAGGGGACTTTGTTATACTCGATGAGGGGCCTTTGTTATACTCAATCAGGGGACTTTGTTATAATCGATCAGCGGACTTTGTTATTCTCGATCTGGGGATTTTGTTATACTCATTCAGGGGACTTTGTTATACTTGATTAGGGGACTCTGTTATACTCGATCAGGGGCCTTTGTTATACTCCATCAGGGGACTTTGTTATACTCGACCAGGTTTCTTTGTTATACCCGATCAGGGGACTTTGCTATACTCGATCAGGGGACATTGTTACACTCTATGAGGGGGGCTTTGTTATACTCGATCAGGGAACTTTGTTATACTCGGTGAGGGGACCTTGTTACACTCGATCAGGTGACTTTGTTATACTCGTTCAGGGGACTTTGTTATACTTGATTAGGGGACTTTGTTATACTCGATGAGGGGGCTTTGTTATACACGATCAGGGGCTTTGTTATACTTGATCAGTGGCCTTTGTTATAATCGTTAAAGGGACTTTGTTATACTCGATCAGGGGACTTTGTTATACCCGATCAGGGGACTTTGTTATGCGAGACCAGGGGAGTTTGATATACTCGACCAGGGGACTTTGTTATACTCGATGAGGGGCCTTTGTTAAACTCGATGAGGGGCCTTTTGCTGCACCTTTTCGACCAGGGACTCTGTTATACCTGATCAGCCTTGTTAAACTCGATTAGCCTCGGTTATACCTTGATCAGGGGACTTTGTTATACTCTATCAGGAGACTTTGTTATACTCCGGGATCAGGGGTTTTGTTATACTCGATCAGGGAACTTTTGTTATACTCCGATAAGGTTATCATTATAAAATCGTTCAGGGACTTTTATATACTCGGGACTAGGGGACTTTGTTATACTCGATAAGGGGACTTCTTAGCAGGTAATCGACCAGGGACTTTGTTATACTCGACCAGGGGGATCTCCGGTTATACCTGATCAGGGGCCTTTGTTAAACTTGATCAGGGGCCTTTGTTATAATCGATCAGGGGACTTTGTTATACTCGATCAGGGGAATTTGTTATACACGATCAGCGGACTTTGTTATACTCGATCCGGAGACTTTGTTATACTCGATGAGGGGCCTTTGTTATACTCGATCAGGGGCCTTTGTTATACTCGATCACGGGACTTTGTTATATTCAACCAGGGATCTTTGTTATACTTGACGAGGGGAGTTTGTTATACTCGACCAGGGGACTTTGTTATACTCGATGAGGGGCCTTTGTTAAACTCGATGAGGGACCTTTGTTATACTCGACCAGGGGACTTTGTTACACCCGATCAGGGGCCTTTGTTAAACTCGATCAGGGGCCATAGTTATACTCGAACAGGGGACTTTGTTATAGTCTATCATGGGACTTTGTTATACTCGATCAGGGGCTTTTGTTAAACTCGATCAGGAGCCATTGTTATACTCGATCAGGGACTTTGTTATACTCGATCAGGGGACTTTGGTATACTCGACCAGGTGAGTTTGTTATACTCGACCAGGGGACTTTGATATGCTCAATGAGGGGCCTTTGTTAAACTCGATGAGGGGCCTTTCTTATACTCGACCAGGGGACTTTGTTATACTCGATCAGGGTGGCCTTTGAAACCTGGGATCAGCCTTTTTGTCATACTCTCGATCAGGGGACGTTGTTATAGCCAATGATCAGGGCCTTTTGTTATACCCGATCAGGGCCTTTGTTATACTCCATCAGGGACTTTGTTATACTCGACCAGGGTTCTTATTATACCTCGACCAGGGAAGCTACTCGACCAGGGACTTTGTTATACTCGACCAGGGTTCTTTGTTATACTCGACCAGGGGAATTTGTTATACTCGACCAGGGGGCTTTGTTATACTCGATGAGGGGCCTTTGTTAAACTAGATGAGGGGCCTTTGTTATACTCGATCAGGGGACTTTGTTATACTCTATTAGGGGACTTTGCTATACTCGATGAGGGGGCTTTGTTATAGTCGATTAGGGAACTTTGTTTTGCTCGATCAGGTGACTTTGTTATACTCGATCAGCGGACTTTGTTATACTCGATGAGGGGCCTTTGTTATACCCGATCAGGGGATTTTGCTATCCTCGATCAGGGGACATTGTTATACTCTATGAGGGGGCTTTGTTATACTCGATCAGGGAACTTTGTTATACACGGTGAGGGGACTTTGTTATACTCGATGAGGGGGCTTTGTTAAACTCGATGAGGGGCCTTTGTTATACTCAACCAGGGGACTTTGTTATACTCGATCAGGGGCCTTTGTTATACTCGATCAGGGGATTTTGTTATTTTCGATCAGGGGACTTTGTTATACTCGTTCAGGGGACTTTGTTATACTTGATCAGGGGACTTTGTTATACTCGATGAGGGGCCTTTGTTATACTCGACCAGGGGACTTTGTTATAAACGTTCAGGGGACTTTGTTATACTCGATCAGGGGACTTTGTTATATTCGATCAGGGGACTTTGTTATACTCGACCAGGGGATTTTATTATACTCGACCAGGGGACTTTGTTATAATCGATCAGGGGCCTTTGTTATATTCGATCAGGGACTTTGTTATACTCGATCAGCGGACTTTGATATACTCGATCAGGAGACTTTGATATACTCGATGAGGGGCCTTTGTTTTACTCGATCAGGGCTCTTTGTTATACTCGATCAGGGGACTTTGTTATACTCAACCAGGGTTCTTTGTTATACTTGACCAGGAGAGTTTGTTATACTCGACCAGGGGACTTTGTTATACTCGATGACGGGCCTTTGTTAAACTCTATGAGGGACCTTTGTTATACTTGACCAGGGGACTTTGTTACACTCGATCAGGGGCCTTTGTTAAACTCGATCAGGGGCCATAGTCATACTCGATCAGGGGACTTTGTTATACTCTATCAGGGTTACTTTGTTATATTCGATCAGGGGAGTTTGTTATACTCGACCAGGGGACTTTGTTATACTCGATCAGGGGCCTTTGTTAAACTCGATCAGGTGCCTTTGTTAAACTCGATCAGGGGACTTTGTTATACTCGATCAGGGGACTTTGTTATACTCAACCAGGTGAGTTTGTTATACTCAATGAGGGTGCCTTTGTTAAACTCGATGAGGGGCCTTTGTTAAACCCGCTGGCGAGGGGCTTTGTTACTCCGACCAGGGGACTTTTGTTATACCTGATCAGGGCCTTTGTTAAACTCGATGAGGGGCCTTGTTGTACTCGATCATGGACTTTTGTTATACTCGATCAGGGGACTTTTATGGCGCCTCGATCGAAGCGGACTTTGTTGGTACTTTATCAGGACGTTGTTATACTCGGCGAGGGCCTTTGTTAATCTCGATCAGGGGCCTTTGTTATACTTGATCAGGGGACTTTGTTATTCTCGATCAGTGGACTTTGGTATACTCGACCAGGTGAGTTTGTTATACTCGACCAGGGGACTTTGTTATGCTCAATGAGGGGCCTTTGTTAAACTCGATGAGGGGCCTTTCTTATACTCGACCAGGGGACTTTGTTATACTCGATCAGAGGCCTTTGTCATACTCGATCAGGGGACTTTGTTATACTCGATTAGGGGACTTTGTTATACTCGATCAGCGGACTTTGTTATACTCGATCAGGGGACGTTGTTATACTCGATCAGGGGCCTTTGTTATACTCGATCAGGGGCCTTTTTTATACTCCATCAGGGGACTTTGTAATACTAGACCAGGGTTCTTTGTTATACTCGGCCAGGGGAGTTTGTTATACTCGACCAGGGGACTTTGTTATACTCGATGAGGGGCCATTGTTAAACTCGATGAGGGGCCTTTGTTATACTCGACAAGGGGACTTTGTTATACTCAATGAGGGGCCTTTGTTAAACTCGATGAGGGGCCTTTCTTATACTCGATCAGGGGACTTTGTTATACTCTATCAGG
>NW_024735701.1:0-4804 GCF_018991925.1 Homarus americanus | reverse complement strand
GGGGTGTGAGGGCCGGGCATCGCTTCAGCGCCATGACCCGGGGTGTGAGGGCCGGCCTCGATTTCAGTGCCATGAATAAGGGTGTGAGAGCCGGTCACCCCTCCAGCACCATGACCTGGGGTATGAGGGCCGAGCACCCCTTCAGTGCTATTACCCGGGGTGTGAGGGCCAGGCACCCTTTCAGAGACATGACCCGGGGTGTGAGGGCCAGGCACCTCTTCAATGACATGACCCGGGGTGTGAGGGCCGGGCACCCCTCCAGCACCATGGCCCGGGGTGTGAGGGCGGGGCACCCCTTCAGCACCATGGCCCGGGGTGTGAGGGCCGGGCACCTCTCAGCACCTCTCATGGCCCGAGATCAATGAGGGGCAGACACCTCTCAACACCATGGCCAGGGTGTCAGGTGGAACTTGCACCCTCCAGCACCATAGCCCAGAGTTTGACAGCCAGCACCTTCACATGACCCGGGGTGTAAGGGCCGGGCACCCCTTCAGCACCATGACCAGGGGTGTGAGGGCCGGGCACCCCTTCAGCACCATGACCCGGGGTGTGAGGGCCGGCCTCGATTTCAGTGTCATGAATCGGGGTGTGAGTGCCGGGCACCCCTCCAGCACCATGACCTGGGGTATGAGGGCCGAGCACCCCTTCAGTGCTATGACCCGGGGTGTGATGGCCGGGCATCCGTTTAGGTCTATGACAAGGGGTGTGAGGGCCGGGCACACCTTCAGTGCCATGTCCAGGGGTGTGACGGCCGGGCACCGCTTCAGTGCCATGACCTGGGGTGTGAGGGCCGGGAACCCCTTCAGTGACATGACCCGGGGCGTAAGGACAGGGCACCCCTTTAGTGCCATGAAACGGGGTGTGAGGGCCGGGCTCAATTTTAGTTCCATGAATCGGGGTGTGAGGGCCGGGCATCCCTCCAGCACCATGAGCCGCGGTATGAGGGCTGGGCACCCCTTCAGTGCTATGACCCGGGGTGTGAGGGGCCGGGCAGCCCTTCCTTTCGGCCAGGTGTGTTTCCGGAGTGCACCTTTCGGTGCCATGACCAGAGGTGTGAGGTTGGAGCACCGTTGGTCTACAACCAGGGTGTGAGGGCCGGGCACCCGTTTAGGTCTATAACCAGGGGTGTGAGGGCCGGGCACACCTTCAGTGCCATGTCCAGGGGTGTGACGGCCGGGCACCGCTTCAGTGCCATCACCTGGGGTGTGAGGGCCGAGAACCGATTCAACTCAATGACCTGGGGTGTGAGGGCCGGGCACCCTTTTAGGTCCATGACCCGGGGTGTGAGGGCCGTGCACCCCTTCAGTGACATGACCCGGGGTGTGATGTCCGGGCACCCCTTCAGCTCCATGACCCGGTATGTGAGGGCTGGGCATCCCTCCAGCACCACGGCCCGGGGTGTGAGGGCCGGGCACCCCTCCAGCACCATGGCCCGGGGTGTGAGGGTCGGGCACCCCTTCAGTGTCATGAACCGGGGTGTCCTGGCCGGATACTCCTCCAGAACCATGGCCCGTGGTGTGAGGGCCGGGCACCCTTTCAGTACCATGAATTTTGGTGTAGGGCCGGGCACCACTTTAGGTACATGACCAGGGGTGTGAGGTCCGGGCACCTCATCAGTGCCATGACCCGGGGTGTGAGCCAAAATCTTTTTACCTTATGTCAGTGCATGGCCAGGTGTGTGTTTGCCGGGTGCCCTTTCAGTGCCATGACCCGGGGTGTGAGGGCCGGGCACCAGTTTAGGTCTAAAACCAGGGGTGTGAGGGCCGGGCACCAGTTTAGGTCTATAACCAGGGGTGTGAGGGCCGGGCACACCTTCAGTGCCATGAAATGGGGTGTGAAGGCCGGGCAACCCTACAGTGCTGTGAACCGGGGTGTGAGGGCCGGGCACCCCTTCACATGACCCGGGGTGTGAGGGCCGGGCACCCCTTCAATGCCATGAATCGGGTTGTGAGGGCCGGGCACCGCTTCAGCACCATGTCCTGGGGTAGGAGGGCCGAGCACCCCTTCAGTGCTATGACCCGGGGTGTGAGGGCCGGGCACCCGTTCAGTGACATGACCCGGGGTGTGAGGGCCGGGCACCCCTTCAATGACATGACCCGGGGTGTGTGGGCCGGGTACCCTTTCAGTGCTATGACCCGGAGTGTGAGGGCCGGTCACTCCTTCAGTACCATGACCCGGGGTGTGAGGGCCGGGCACCCCTTCAGCCCCATGACCCGGGATGTGAGGGCCGGGCACTCGTTTAGGTCTATGACCAGGGGTGTGAGGGCCGGGCACTCGTTTAGCTCTAAGTCCACGGGTGTGAGGGCCGGGCACACCTTCAGTGCCATGGCCAGGGGTGTGACGGCCGGGCACCTCATCAGTGCCATGACCCGGGATGTGAGGGCCGGGTACCCCTTCAGTGACATGACCCGGAGTGTGAGGGCCTGGCACCTCTATAGTGACATGACCCGGTGTGTTAGGGCCGGGCACCCTTTCAGCACCATGACCCTGGGTGTGAGGGCCGGGCACCCCTTCAGCACCATGACCCGGTGTGTGAGGGGCGGGCACCCCTTCAGTTCCATGAACCGGGGTGTGAAGGCCGGGCACCCCTTCAGTGACATGAACCGGGGTGTGAGGGCCGGGCACCCTTTCAGTGCCATGAAACGGGGTGTAAAGGCCGGGCACACCTCCAGCACCATGACCCGGGGTGTGAGGGCCGGGCTCGATTTCAGTGCCATGAATCGGGGTGAGGGCCGGGCACCCCTCTAGCACCATGACACGGGGTATAAGAGCCGGGCACCCCTTCATTGACATGACCCGGTGTGTGTTTGCCGGGTACCCTTTCAGTGCCATGACCCGGGGTGTGAAGGCCGGGTACCCGTTTAGGTCTATAACCAGGGGTGTGAGGGCCGGGTACACCTTCAGTGCCATGGCCAGGGGTGTGACGGCCGGGCACCCCTTCAGTGACATGACCTGGGGTGTGAGGGCCGGGCACTATTTCAGTGCCATGAAATGGGGTGTGAAGGCCGGACAACCCTACAGTGCTGTGAACCGGGGTGTGAGGGCCGGGCACCCCTTCACATGACCCGGGGTGTGAGGGCCGGGCACCCCTTCAGTGCCATGAATCGGGGTGTGAGGGCCGGGCACCTTTTCAGCTCCAAGACCCGGGGTGTGAGGGCCGGCCTCGATTTCAGTGCCGTGAATAAGGGTGTGAGGGCCGGTCACCCCTCCAGCACCATGACCTGGGGTATGAGGGCCGAGCACCCCTTCAGTGCTATGACCCGGGGTGTGAGGGCCGGGCACACTTTCAGTGACATGACTGGTTGGGGTGGCCTCTTGTGACATGTGAGCCAGGGTCGCGGGCCAGGCCTCCCTCAGCACCTGCATGGCCCGGGTGTGAGGCGAGACACCCCTTCAGCATGTGGGGTGTGAGGCCAGGCACCTCTCCTTCTACATGGCCGGGCCCAGACTACCTCCAGCACCACTGGCCCGGGGTGTCAGGGCCGGACACCCCTCCAGCACCATGGCCCGGGGTTTGACGGCCGGGCACCGCTTCAGTGCCATGTCCCGGGGAGTGAGGGCCTGGCACCTTTTCAGTGCCATGACCCGGGGTGTGAGAACCGGGCTCGATTTCAGTGCCATGAATCGGGGTGTGAGGGCCGGGCACCCCTCCAGCATTATGATCCGGGGTATGAGGGCCGGGCACCCCTTCAGTGCTATGACCCGTGGTTTGAGGGCCGGGCACCCTTTCAGTGACATGACACCGGGGTGTGAGGTCCAGGCACCCTTTCAATGACATGACCCGGGGTGTCTGGGGGCCGGGCACCCTTTCAGTGCCATAACCCGGAGTGTGAGGGCCGGTCACTCCTTCAGTGCCATGACCCGGGGTGCGAGGGCGGGGCACACCTTCAGCCCCAAGACCCGGGGTGTGAGGGCCGGGCACTCGTTTAGGTCTATGACCAGGGGTGTGAGGGCCGGGCACTAGTTTAGGTCTATGAACAGGGGTGTGAGGGCCGGGCACTCGTTTAGGTCTATGGCCAGGGGTGTGAGGGCCGGGCATACCTTCAGTGCCATGGCGAGGGGTGTGACGGCCGGGTTACCACTTCAGTGCTATGACCCCGGGTGTGAGGGCCGGGCACCCCTTCAGTGACATGAATCGGGGTGTGAGGGCCGGGTAATTTCAGTGACATGACCCTGGGTATGAGGCCAGGCACGCTAATCTGACATGACCCGGGGTGTGATGTCCGGGCACCCCTTCAGCTCCATGACCCTGTATGTGAGGGCCGGGCACCCCTCTAGCACCATGGCCCGGGGTGTGAGGGCGGGCACCTTCAGCAAAATGGTGCCTGGGGTGTGAGGTGCTGGCACTTTCTCCGTTGAATTGGGCGGCCTGGGGGTGTGAGGGCTTTGACACCTCCAACACCATGGCCCGGGGTGTGAGGGCCGGGCACCCCTTCAGTGTTTTGACCCGGGGTTTCAGGGCCGGACACCCCTCCAGCACCATGGCCCGGGGTTTGACGGCCGGGCACCGCTTCAGTGCCATGTCCCGGGGTGTGAGAGCCGGGCACCTTTTCAGTGCCTTGACGCGGGGTGTGAGAGCCGGGCTCGATTTCAGTGCCATGAATCGGGGTGTGAGGGCCGGGCACCCCTCCAGCACCATGATCCGGGGTATGAGGGCCGAGCACCCCTTCAGTGCTATGACCCGGGGTTTGAGGGCCGGGCACCCTTTCAGTGACATGACACCGGGGTGTGAGGTCCAGGCACCCTTTCAATGACATGACCCCGGGTGTGTGGGGGCCGGGCACCCTTTCAGTGCCATAACCGG
>NW_024735700.1:0-8597 GCF_018991925.1 Homarus americanus | reverse complement strand
TAAAATTACACCATGAGGCTTCAACAAAGTTGCTTTCATTGGTACCAAATACTGTATGAAAATAAGTACTTTGTGTTTAATATGACATGGGGGCCTGGAGGTCAGTTTCTATTAGGCTCTAGTAAATGTTAACTCTTTTAAAATACATGTAGTTACTATAATGATAAGAACCCGTGAAAAAAAAAGTAATTATTTGGATGAAGGGAATTTTTGCATTTACACACCACACATTTCTACCACTAATCTATTATCATGTTCGAATAAGATGTCTAATTTTAAGATAATTTTCATCTATTACATTGCCGGCGGAAATGTATAATAAAGGAGAAAGAGTATCCAAAATTTTCTCTATTTTCTTCCATTAATCTTGCGCCATTATCGCCTACCTCACCTCCCACACTGCGTGTCTTCTTCATAAATCATCACGAGCATGCGTTCCCGTACACGTCACGTGGCCAATCAAAAGCGTTTTTGTTTTTGCAACCAATTAAAGTGATTTAGGGTTTAATTCACGGTATTTTTGGCCCAATCAAATTCGAGTTTAATTTGGGTCTCATATTTCGGAATTCAAATTCATTTCCGACCATGGAAGTCTGCGATGGGTGTCACTTAAATTATATGGAGCTAACTGCGAGTTTTGGGGAAAAAAAACTAAGAAACTATAGCATTTTTCCGATTGCATACTGTTCTTCCAACCTCATTAAAGTGTACTAAGAGCAAGACTGAATGTAAATATCGCACAGACCAACATACAGTATGTGGCGTTGTGTAAGAATCTCAGAATCCAAAGACAAACAAAAACCTGGCCAATAAGGTAAGAAATATGTGATTCCATCATATGGTGAGAGTCAGTTAGGTTAGGTTAGGTTTTTTTTTTCTAGTGGTTTTTTGGTGTATTTTGCCATGTTTTGGTTTTTTTGGAAAACGTCCAAAAAAAAAATCTATAAAAAACGGCTAATTTCCGCCAGAAATGAAGGTCATATTCGGTCTAAAACACACAAATACACTAGAAAAATATATTTTTTTACTTTCTAACAGAGTGTGGTGTGACAGTGAAAATTTACCCAAAACTGTGTCTAACCCCCAGTCATGTTAGCCCCCCCCCCCCAACAACTTGTGGTGGTAATGCTGCTTCATACTTCACCAATACCATACAAAAGACTACAATGTTGTCACTTCGATTTTATTATTCAGTATCATCCAAACAACATCTGAAAAAGTGGTGCAATTCCATACTCCTTGTGGTGCTAAATGTCTCCTCCACCTTTACCAAAATGGAGCAATAAAGCCTAAAACTGTTTAACAGTAGGTACTGATGTGGAGGTTTAATGCAGTCCCAAAACCAAGACAATGTCCTCAACTCACCTCTTAATGGTACATTTTTTGAACTTGTCATACCATGACGGAAAGCTACAGCTAAGAACGTCTTGTACTTTCATTGTAAATCGATTTTTGTCTAAACTTAACGGGCAGTGAGTCGTTGAGAGGGTGGAGGTGTAATGATCGGCCCCACACACGTCAGGGCTGAGGTGTTACTGAAGGACGAAAACTACCAGAAATAACACAACAGGAAGCGCCTCAATTAACATGACTGACCATGTTCTAATACTGCATTTCTTACTTATCTATTTACCTGAAGCTTCATATCATATTTTTTATTTTTTCTGAGGAAATATGTACAACATCGAAGCAATATGTAATACATAAACAGTCGTCCACATTTATACTGACGACTGCTATTATCCTTTTGTCTCCACAAATGAAATATAAATTTTGATAGGGAATTCCAGAGCACATAAAGAAATAAAAAACGTACTCTCATTACATGATTATGAAAAATAATTAAACGCTTCCGGACTTATTAAGGTACAAGAACGCAGACACTACGCTGAATATCATAACTAGTAAAGTGACCCATTTGATCGATAAATATATACCCAAGACCAAACCCAGTGCTTCTAGGAATACGAGGGGATTCCTACACATGGACCATGCGGCGGTCGACAAAATTAAGAAGAAAACCCAGATATTCAAGACGTGGGTTGGGTCAAACGATGAGCAAGACAGGAGGATGTATGCAAGAGCCAGAAACCAAGTAAAGATAGAGTGTAGGAGGGCTGAAAAGGAGTTCCAGAGGCTGGTTGCAAGCGAGGTCAAGTCAAACCCAAAGGCGTTTTACTGCTATGCAAAGTCGAAATTGAAAACGCGAGTAGGAGTATCAGACCTGAGGCTGGTGGATGGTAGTTACGCAAATTCTGACCAGGATAAAGCTGAGGCATTGAACAGCTTCTTTTCCTCGGTGTTCACAAAAGAGGATGCAACTAACCTTCCTGCGTTTGAGGACAGACGGTTCGACACAGCACTGACACAAATTGTGTTCACAGAAGAGGGTATTAGAAATAAACTGTCAAAGCTAAAGGTCCATAAGAGTCCCGGCCCTGACATGAATGCATCCTCGAGGTGCTAAGAGAGCTGATACCAACGAGCTTACAGAGCCCCTGAAGATTCTGTTTGTAAATGCCTGGATGAACAAATGGTCTCCAGTGAATGGGGGTGTATGCAGAAGGAGCGATAGTCCTCCACAACTATGAACCGGTGAGCCCCTGACCAGCAACAGCCATGGGGTCCAGCCACCATGGAGTACTATCCGACGAACTCTGGAGATCCCAATGGATTAATTCCACCACACAAATAGCCCTACTGAGTTAGACACTCATCCACCAA
Source organism: Homarus americanus (assembly GCF_018991925.1). Lineage (NCBI taxonomy): Eukaryota > Metazoa > Arthropoda > Malacostraca > Decapoda > Nephropidae > Homarus > Homarus americanus. Next base: position 5,873 of record NW_024735700.1, on the reverse strand, counting down.
TGATGGGGGCTGGTAGTGGTGTGTGGCTTGGTGATCCGGCGTCACCTCGTGGACCGAGCGTTCGGGCCAGACGAGCCAGCTATGGGGGCTATAGGTAGTCTGAAGTGTCTGACGGCCGGGTCTCACGAAGGTAACTGATCCTACTGGACCTCGGACATCTCCCCAGACATAGTGGATACAACATCCACGCTACAGACACGGCCTAGGCTGCGTTAGGGACCTGTATGGATGAAGGGACGGGCACTTACTAACCGGTGACAACAACAACACGTTTCAGGGGACGTTAAAGACGTAAATATGACTTCACTCAAAGCATATCAACTACGTTACTGTAACGCTTGCACAAGCAACTATTAATTGGGTCAAATCACTTAAAGAAGGGCGAATTACAACCCAGAGTGGAATGGCATACCTCTATGGATGAAGGGACGGGCACTTACTAACGGTTAAAATGCCCGCGGCGCGCTCACTCAAACCAGACCAGGGAGTCCACCTACTCCTATTCCGATGAATTAATTTACGGTACACTCTGACGTTGAAATTGAGACTATGAACTTATTTTCATTCTCTACTATTATCTTCATTAACAATGCTCTGACTCAGCTATCAAATGCAAAATTAAATTGATTACAAAGGGTTGGATGGCAACAGGTCCCAGCATACAGCGTCTGCTACTCAATCCGCGGATTACATTCCAAGCTCCCTTAGACAAAGACGGGGAAACAGAGAAAACGGGGGACGTTTCCACTGGGAGACTCAGAAGGTTTTGTGGACGTTTGAGCGTAATATGAATCCTTAAGGTTTTCAGGTTAGCTCTTATCATGACCATTACCTGAGTATTGGATATTTGGACCTATATTCTAGAACGGGGTGGTAATATCGACAATATTTACCTAGATTTTGCCAAGGCTTTCGACAGTGTACCCCACGAAAGGCTGAAAATCAAACTGGAAGGGTACGGAATTCGGGGAAATGTCCTAGCGTGGATAGATGACTTTCTACATGACCGCAAGCAATGTGTGGTGATTAATGGCACGAAATCGTCATCTGTACCTGTAACAAGTGGGGTACCGCAGGGTAGTGTATTGGGCCCGCTGTTGTTTGTTTGTTTCATAAATGATATGCCTGACGTTGTACACTCCTCCATATAAATGTTTGCCGATGACGCCAAGTTATTTCGGGAAATTAAGAACCAACCGGACTGTGAAGAGCTGCAGAAGGACCTCTGTGGGCTCCAGGAATGGTCGAAAGAATGGCTGCTGAGATTCAATGTCACGAAGTGTAAGAGGATGCACCTGGGGCGTACCAACGGTAAGGAGGCGTACCATATGTCCCAACGGGATGAAGAAAATGTACCTGGTGGAACTTTGTGTGTGTGAGAGGACCTAGGTAGTGTGTATGTTGACAATGAGCTGAAAGTTCTCAGGCCATTGTGAAGAGGTAAATCAGGCAAATAAATTACTTGGTTCTTATAAGAAGGTCTGATTTCAGATATCTCTAGACGGTCCGTCCCTCGTGATCTTCAGTGGTGAAGTGCTTTTATCCTGGAGTACTGTCACCCATAATCTAGGTCCCCAGATATACTTTGGGGACTGTCAGTGGGTTGCAGAAAAATATGTTCAAGGAGGGGGCCACCGGCTGCACTTCAGCACCTCAGCTACCCTGAGAGATTGGAGCGCCTGAACTTGCCTAGCTTATACTACAGACGGGCAAGGGGGGACCTAGTTGAGGTTTATAAGCATCTCAGGGGGCACTACTCAGTTGAGTGTCCTTACTTGGAGCTGGCGGACGCTCGCCCCACAAGGGGTCACAGCTCAAGATTGAAGAAGCCGCAAGTCCAGAAAACCGTGAGGGCAAACTTTTTCGGAGTGAGGGTTGTAAACTCTTGGAACAATCTACAAGAGAGTGTTGTGACGGCACCGAGTGTGAGCTCTTTCAAGACAAGACTTGACCAACACTGGAGAGGGTTCGGGTACATTCAGGAGCCGGTGCATGCCCAGTATTCGCCAACAGTGCGTGACAGAGACGTGACCGATCGCCCGGGCGGCTAGCGAGCCGATCTTTTGGTGAAGAATATAAATGAAAAGAGACGTGACCGATCGCCCAAGCGGCTAACAAGCCGATCAGTGGCGAAGAGGATAAAAGTAAAAGTAAAAGTAACACACAACTCTTATAGTCACTTAGCACCATAAAGACCAGGGCAACTGCCACTACAACATTCAGTCGTCAGGGGTGATACCCAAGCAACAGCCATGGGGTCCAGCCACCATGGAGTACTTTCCGACGAACTCTGAAGATCCCAGTGGATTAATCCCGCCACACAAATAGCCCTACTGAGTTAGACACTCATCCACCAATGATGGGGGCTGGTAGTGGTGTGTGGCTTGGTGATCCGGGGTCACCTTGCAGGCCGAGCGTTAGGGCCAGACGAGCCAGCTATGGGGACCATAGGTAGTCTGACGGCCGGGTCTCACGAAGGTAACTGATCCTACTGGACCTCGGACATCTCCCCAGCCATAGTGGATACAACATCCACGCTACAGACACGGCCTAGGCTGCGTTAGGGACCTGTATGGATGAAGGAACGGGCACTCACTAACGGTAGAAATGCCCGCGGGGCCCTCACTCAAAACAGACCAGGGAGCCCACCTACTTCTATTCCGATGAATTAATTTACTGTACACTCTGACGTTGAAACTGAGACTATGAACTCAGTTTCATTCCCTACTATTATCTCACTACCAATGCTCTGACTCAGCTATCAAAAGCAAAATCAAATTGATTACAAAGGGTTGGATGGCAACAGGTCCCAACATACAGCGTCGGCTACGAAATCCGTGGATTATATTCAAAGTTCCCTGCAAACAAAGACGGGGAAACAGAGAAAACGGGGGACGTTTCCACTGGGGGACTCAGAAGGTTTTGTGGACGTTTGAGCGTAATATGAATCCTTAAGGTTTTCAGGTTAGCCGTTATCACGATCATGACAGTAGCTCGCTGGAATTTTTTTTATATGGTGGTCTGAGTTTTGCTGCTCTTCTGAGGGCTATGTTGTGAACTGCTTGTATTTTGAGTTTATTTGATTTTGTTATAGTGTTGAGTGGAATTGGGGGATATTCCAGGTGTGGTCTGACGAGTGCTTTGTAAAGGTGTAGTTGTGTATTGGTGTTTAATTTGAGGAATCTTCTGAGTTTAGTTAGTTGGACCTTGGCTTTTGCAATTCTTTCTGTGATATGTGGTAGTATGCCGTTCCTTGTGATTTTGAGGCCGAGGATTTTCCCATTTTCTGCATATGGAATGTTTTGATTGTTGACCATGATTGGGTAAGGTCTATGTGAATTATCTTAAGTTTTTGTGTGTTAGTTTTAATTTTCCATTTCCTTTCGTAATTGTTTATGGTTTCTATTTCTCGGCTAGTTCTAATTGCCATCATTTGTTTGGATTTCCCTGGGTATTGTATAATTTGGGTTACGTCATCTGCGTATGCAAGGTACTCTGAGTTTCTTGGTTTGGGCATGTCCGCTGTATATATGGTGTATAGTGTTGGTGATATGTTGCTGCCTTGGGGTACTCCACTGTAGAGGGTGAAGTTTTGACCTATGTAGTTGTCGATGGTGAGTTTTCATTGCCTGTTGTCAAGGAAATTGCAGAGGAGAGCCGTGATGTTGGGTGGCAAGTTGAGTTGAATGATCTTGTATTTGAGCCCTTCATGCCATACTTTGTCGAAGGCTTTGCTGACATCTCTGAGAACTATGTTGCATTGGTTTCTGTTGCTGGCTGCATTTGCGATGGATTCATCTATTAAGGCTATTGCAGTGTAGGTGCCTCGGTTTTTCCTGAAGCCGTGTTGTCTATGGTTGTATTTCTCTTCATACTCTAGGTGGTTTCTTAGTCTCTGGTTTATTATTTTTTCAAGGTATTTTGCCAGGTGTTTCGAAGAGTGAAATGGGTCTGTAGTTTTCTGCCTCTGTTGGGTTCTTTCCTTGCTTTGGAATGAGTCTTATTTTTGCTTTTTTGAATTTGGATGGGAATAATCAGCGTGCTATTGATGCACTGAAGATGTCTGCAAGCTGTTTGATCATTGGTGGTGGTATGTTTTGCAACAAAGTTTTGTTTATTTGACTTATTCCTGGCGATTTATTCTTGAAGGTGGCAATTGTTTTTGTGATGTCATGTGTAGTAATTGGAGCAATTAGTGGGTCGTTATTATCTAACGTGTTGAGATTGATTGTCCTGGATTGTTGCCATTTGTCTGTGTTTTGGTTCAAATGTGTTTCAACCAAGTGTTCTGTTTCTCTGCAGAAGTTTTGGTTGTCCTCATCCGTGATTTGGTAGATGCTGCTCCAGAATGTTCTGAATATTGGTTCCTTGAGTTTAGGTTCTGTAATCTTCTTACCATTGTTGTCTATAAGGTAGCTGCTCTCCTCTGAGTTGGTTCCCATGAGATTTTTTATTTTAGTCCAAAAGGCTTTTGGGTTTCTGTAGTCTGCCTGTGTGTTGGCTATTAGCTGGTTCCATTTCTCGTCGTGTTTTACTTTGCATCTCTCTAGTAGTTCTTCTTTAAGATTTCTATATAATGCAGTGATGTGTGGGCTCCAGCCGTATGTTTTTATAAATTCATGCAGGTTGGTGAACCTGGTTTGGATGATTTTTTCTTCGTGTGTTAGTTGTGCATGTGGTAGTGTGCGATATGTTGTTTTTGGGATGTTGTTTTTCATGGCTATTGTGATTTTCGAATACCAGGTTTCTAAGGCAGTATCGATCTCGTTGGTGTTTTTGTTGTGGAGAGTTATTGTTTCGTCGGTGTTGAGAGCTGTTTTGAAACTTTCCCAGTTAGCTTTATTAAATGAATATCTTGTATTGGAGATGTGGAAATAGTTGCTATTATGAGTATGCGGTCACTGGTGCTGGCGGGTCCAGGTTTTATGTGTGTGTGAAAATGATGTCTGTTTGTCAGAATTATGTCGGGATTCCCAGAATTTCCCGGTGTTATGAATGTTTGAAAGTCTGGGCCTAGGTGTGTAATGCTGCCTTGTTCAATTAGGTTGTGCAGCACTACTCCAGCGGGGTTTCTGTTGTGATGTCCAAGGGTTGGGTGTCGAGAGTTCAGATTGCCTAAAAAGTATGCCGGGCTGTTTCGCCTGGTAAGTTTTAGGAGGTCGCCTGTCGGGAATATTGGTCTTCTGAATGGTAGGTATGATGGTCCTATTATTGTTGGTCCTATTATTGTTGGTCCTTTGGTGGTGTTTATTTCTACTGCCAAGAAGTTAAGTTGGAAGTTGTCAATTATTTTGTGTTGAATCGTTCGTTTTATTGCTATTGCTGTCCCGTCATGTAACTCTTCGTGGATATTTTTTTTTGGTAGACGTGATAATTATATATTTTTATTTTTTCGTTGTCTTTTCACCCGTGTGCGTTGATAAGGATGATGTATGGGTCTACTGTGCTGTATATGTTAATAAGTTCTGTTTTCCTCGCCAGAGTCCAGGCAAGGACGTTGTGTTGAATTATCTTTGATGATTTGTTTTGAATAGTCGTGGATCCCGAGAACTTGGTGTAGGGTGTTTGCTGGCTCGTGTATCTCCTGGCGAGAGTGTGTTCCTTTCCTCCTTTAATCCCGTTCTGATTTTCTTAAACTTAGTTATGTCTACTCATTCAATTTTGCTAGATTTAGTGTTTATTAGTCCTGCATTTATCAACGTGCCTATGTAGGATTCTTCTACCCTGACATCTTCGTAGGTGAATTTGACTGTGCCTTCCTTGATTTCCTGCAGAAGTCTGTCATTTGTTATTGTAGGTGATGTGTTGACTGAGTAGAAGCGGATACCGATCTCATTTCCTAGGTCTGCTGCCTGCACATTGGTTGGTGAAGA
>NW_024735699.1:0-23462 GCF_018991925.1 Homarus americanus | reverse complement strand
TGTCAGAGGTGTACCTGGGAGGGTCAGAGGTGTACCTGGGAGGTCAGAGAGGTACCTGGGAGTGTCAGAGGTGTACCTGGGAGTGTCGGAGGGTACCTGGGAGTGTCAGAGGTGTACCTGGGAGTACGGAGTACCAGGAGTGTCAGAGGTGTACCTGGGAGTGTCAGAGGTGTACCTGGGAGTGTCGGAGGTACCTGGGAGTGTAAGAAGGTACCTGGGAGTGTCGGAGGTGTACCTGGGAGTGTCGGAGGTGTACCTGGGAGTGTCAGAGGTGCACCTGGGAGTGTCAGAGGTGTACCTGGGAGTGTCAGAGAGGTGTACCTGGGAGTGTCAGAGGTGTACCTGAGAGAGTCGGGAGGTGTACCTGGGAGTGTCAGAGGTGTCACCTGGGAAAGCAGGAGGTGCCTGGGAGTGTAAGAAGTGTACCTGGGAGTGTCGGAGGTGTACCTGGGAGAAGCCGGAGGTGTACCTGGAGTGTCAGAGGTGTACCTGGGACTGTCAGAGGTGTACCTGGGAGTGTCAAGGTGTACCTGGGAGTGCCTGAGGTACCTGGAAGTGTCAGAGGTGTGCCTGGGAGAGTCAGAGGTGCACTTGGGAGGCCAGAGGCACCTTGGAGTGCCTGAGGTGTACCATGGGGTGTCTGAGGTGACCTGGCAGTGTCTGAGGTGTACCTGGCAGTGTCAGAGGTGTACCTGGGAGTGTCAGAGGTTTACCTGGGAGTGTTAGAGGAGCATCAAGGAGGACAGAGGAGTACCTAGGAGTGTCAGAGGTGTACCTAGGGAGTGTTGGAGAAGGGCACCTGGGAGTGTCTGGGGTGTACCTGGAGTGTCAGAGGTGTACCTGGGAGTGTCAGGGGTGTACCAGGAGGTCAGTGAAGCATCTGGGACAGAGGTGTACCTGGGAGTGGCCAGAGGTGTACCTGGGAGGTCAGAGGTGTATCTGGGAGTAGCTGGGAGGTGTACCTGGGAGTGTCAAGGTGTACCTGGGAGTGTCAGAGGTGTACCTGGGAGTGTCTGAGGTGTACCTGGGAGTGTCAGAGGTGTACCTGGGAGTGTCGGAGGTGTACCTGGGAGTGTCAGAGGTGTACCTGGGAGTGTCGGAGGTGTACCTGGGAGTGTCAGAGGTGTACCTGGGAGTGTCGGAGGTGTACCTGGGAGTGTCAGAGGTGTACCTGGGAGTGTCAGAGGTACCTGGGAGTGTCAGAGGTGTACCTGGGAGTGTCAGAGGTGTACCGGGAGTGTCGGAGGTGTACCTGGGAGGCCGGAGGCCCTGGGAGCAAGCCGGAGGGGTGCCTGGGAGGTCAGAGGTGTACCTGGGAGTGTCAGAGGTGTACCTGGGAGTGTCAGAGGTGCCTGGGAGTGTCAGAGGTGCACCTGGGAGTGCCAAGGTGTACCTGGGAGTGTCTGAGGTACCTGGGAGTGTCTGAGGTACCTGGGAGTATCTGGAGGTGTACCTGGGAGTGTCTGAGGTGTACCTGGGAGTGTCAGAGGCCTGGGAGGCCGGGAGGTGTACCTGGGAGTGTCAGAGGTGTATCAGAGTGACAGAGGAGCACGAGAGTGTCAGAGGTGTACCAGGAGGCGAGGAGTACCTGGGAGGTCAGAGGTGTACCTGGGAGTGTCAGAGGTGTACCTGGAGGCCTGGAGGTGTATCTGGGAGTGTCGGACGGTATCTGGGAGTGTCAGAGGTGTACCAGTGAATGTCAGTGAGTACCTGGGAGTTGGGAGGTGTACCTGGGAGGTCAGAGGTGGTACCTGGGAGTGTCAGAGGTGTACCTTGTAGTGTCAGAGGTGTACCTGGGAGTGTCTGGGGGTACCTGGGAGTGTCAGAGGTGTACTTGGGATTGTCAGAGGTGTACCAGGGAGCATCAGTGAGTACCTGGGAGTGTCAGAGGTGTACCTGGGAGTGTCAGAGGTGTACCTGGGAGTGTCAGAGGTGTATCTGGGAGGTCGACGTGTACCTGGGAGGTCAGAGGTGCACCAGTGAATGTCAGTGAGACCGGGAGTGTCAGGAACCTGGATGCCTGGGAGGCACCTGAGAGTGTCAGAGGTGTACCTGGGAGTGTCAGAGGTGTACTTGGTAGTGTCGGAGGTGTACCTGGGAGTGTGAGAAGTGTACCTGGGAGTGCAAGTGTACCTGTGCGTGTCTGGGGTGTACCAGGGAGTGTCAGATGTGTACCTGAGAGTGTCAGAGGTGTACCTGGGAGTGTCAGAGGTGTACCTGGGAGTGTCAGGGGAGAACCAGGAGGAAAGAGGTGTACTTGGGAGTGTCAGAGGTGTACCAGGGAGTGTCTGGAGGTGGCCAGAGGTCAGAGGTACCTTGGAGGTCAGAGGTGTACCTGGGAATGTCGGAGGTGTACCTGGGTGTGTGGAGAAGTGTACCTGGAATGTCGGAGGTGTACCTGGGAGTGTCTGAGGTGTACCTGAGAGTGTCAGAGGTGTACCTTGGAGTGTCAAGAGGTACCTTGGAGTGTCAGAGGAGTACTAGGGAGCACGGAGGTTTACCTAGAGAGTCGGAGTTGTACCTGGGAGTGCTGGGAGGTGACCTGGGAGAAGCTGGGAGGTGTACCTGGGAGTATCAGAGGTGTACCTGCGAGTGTCAGAGGTGTACCTGGGAATGTCAAAGGTGTACATGGAGTCAGAGGTGTACTTGGGAGTGTCGGAGGGGTACCTGGGAGTGTGAGAAGTGTACCTGGGAGTGTCTGGGGTGTACCTGGGAGTGTAAGAAATGTACCTGTGCGTGTCTGGGGTGTACCTGGGAGTGTCAGATGTGTACCTGAGAGTGTCGGAGGTGTACCTGGGAGTGTCAGAGGTGTACCTGGGAGTGTCGGAGGTGTACCTGGGAGTGTGAGAAGGTACCTGGGAGCCGGAGGTGTACCTGGGAGTCGGAGGTACCTGGGAGTGTCAGAGGTGTACTTGGGAGTGTCAGAGGTGTACCTGGAGTGTCAGAGGTGTACCTGGGAGGCAGAGGTGTACCTGAGAGTGTCGGAGGTGTACCTGGGAGTGTCAGAGGTGTACCTGGGAGTGTAGGAGGTGCCTGGGGAGTAAGAAGTGTACTTGGGAGTGTCGGAGGTGTACCTGGGAGTGTCGGAGGTGTACCTGGGAGAGTCAGAGGTGCACTTGGTCTGTCAGAGGTGTACCTGGGAGGCCAGCGGTGGTACCTGGGAGTGTCTGAGGTGTACCTGGAAGTGTCAGGTGTGCCTGGGAGTGTCAGAGGTGCACTTGGAGTGTCAGAGGCACCTTGGAGTGTCTGAGGTGCAATTATGGAGTGTCTGAGGTGTACCTGGCAGTGTCTGAGGTGCACCTGGCAGTGCTGGCGGTGTACCTGGGAGTGTCAGTGGTTTACCTGGGAGGTTAGGAGAGCATCAAGGAGTGACAGAGGAGCACCTAGGAGTGTCAGAGGTGTACCCAGGAGTGTGAGAGGGCACCTGGGAGTGTCTGGGGTGTACCTGGGAGTGTCAGAGGTGTACCTGGGAGTGTCTGGGTGTACCAGGGAGTGTCAGTGGAGCATCTGGGAGTGTCAGAGGTGTACCTGGGAGTGTCAGAGGTGTACCTGGAGTGTCACGAGGTGTATCTGGGAGTGTTGGACGTACCTGGGAGTGCTGAGAGGTACCAGGGAATGCTGAGTACCTGGGAGTGTCAAAGGTGTACCTGGGAGTGTCAGAGGTGTACCTGGGAGTGTAAGAAGGTACCTGGGAGGCCGGAGGTGTACCTGGGAGTGCCGGAGGTGTACCTGGGAGTGTCAGAGGTGTACCTGGAGAGTGTCTGAGGTGTAACTGGGAGTGCAGAGGTGTACCTGGGAGTGTCGGAGGTACCTGGGAGTGTCGGAGGTGTACCTGGGAGTGTCGGAGAGCACTTGGGAGTGTCAGAGGTGTACTGGGAGTGTCAGAGATGTACCTGGAGTGTCAGGGTACCTGGGAGTGTCTGGAGGTACCTGGGAGTGTCAGAGGTGTGCGTGGGAGTGTCAGAGGTGCACTTGGGAGTGTACCTGAGATTGTCTGAGGTGTACCTGGGAGTGTCTGAGGTGTACCTGGCAGTATCTGGAGGTGTACCTGGCAGTGTCTGAGGTGTACCTGGCAGTGTCAGCAGTGTCCTGGCAGTGTCAGCGGTGTACCTGGTAGTGTTAGAGGTGTATCAGGAGTGACAGAAGAGTACCTAGGAGTGTCAGAGAGTACCAGGGAGCATGAGTGGAGTACCTGGGAGGTCAGAGGTGTACCTGGAAGTGTTCAGAGGTGTACCTGGAGTGTCAGAGGTGTATCTGGGAGTGTCGGACGGTATCTGGGAGTGTCAGAGGTGTACCAGTGAATGTCAGTGGAGTACCTGGGAGGAGAGGTGTACCTGGGAGTGTCAGAGAATGGGAGTGTCAGAGGTACCTTTGTGTGTCAGAGGTGTACTTGGGAGTGTCTGGGTGTACCTGGGAGTGCGGAGGTGTACTTGGGATTGTCAGGGTGTACCAGGGAGCATCAGTGGAGTACCTGGGAGTGTCAGAAGTGTACCTGGGAGTGTCAGAGATGGGCCGGAGGTCAGAGGTATCTGGGAGTGTCGATGTGTACCTGGGAGTGTCAGAGGTGTACCAGTGAATGTCAGTGGAGTACCTGGGAGGTCAGAGGTGTACCTGGGAGTGTCAGAGGTGTACCTGGGAGTGTCAAAGGTGTACCTGGGAGTCAGAGGTGTATTTGGTAGTGTCGGAGGTGTACTCATGTGGAGAAGTGTACCTGGGAGTGTGAAAAGTGTACCTGTGTTAAGCTTTGGGTGTCCTGGGAGTGTCAGATGTGTACCTGAGGAGGTCGGAGGTGTACCTGGGGTTCAGAGGTGTACCTGGGAGTGTCGGCGGTGTACCTGGGAGTAAGAATGTACCTGGCGTGTCTGGGTGTACCTGGGAGTATCAGATGTACCTGAGAGTGTCGGAGGTGTACCTGGGAGTGTCAGAGGTGTACCTGGAGTGTCGGAGGTGTACCTGGGAGTGTAAGAAGGTACCTGGGGGTGTCGGAGGTGTACCTGAGAGTGTCTGAGGTGTACCTGGCAGTGTCTGAGGTGTAACTGGTAGTGTCAGGTGTACCTGGACAAGTGGTGCAACCTTGGAGAAGTTAGGAGGTATCAGGGAGTTCAGAGGTGTACCTGGGAGTGTGAGAGGTGTACCTGGGAGGGAGAGGTGTACCTGCGAGTGCAGAGGCATACCCAGGAGTGTCTGAGGTGTACCTGGGAGGGTCAGAGGTGTACTTGGGAGGTCGGAGGGGCACCTGGGAGTGTGAGAAGTGTACCTGGGAGTGTCTTGGGTGTACCTGGGAGTGTCAGATGTGCACTTGAGAGTGTCGGAGGTGTACCTGGGATTGTCTGAGGTGTACCTGGCAGTGTTGGAGGTACCTGGGAGGTCAGGAGGTACCAGGAATGTCAGGAGCACGGAGGTCAAAGGTGTACCTGGGAGGTCAGAGGTGTACCTGGAGGCTAGAGGTACCTGGGAGTGTCAGAGGTGTACCTGAGTGTCAGAGGCCTGGAGTGTGAGAGAAGTGTACCTGAGAGTGTCTGGGGTGTACCTGGGAGGTTGGGGAGGTACCTGGAGAGTGTCGGAGGTGTACCTGGGAGTGTCAGGAGGTGTACCTGGGAGTGTCGGAGGTACCTGGGAGGTAAGAAGGTACCTGGGAGTGTCGGAGGTGTACCTGGAAGTGTCGGAGGTGAACCTGGGAGTGTCAGGTGTACCTGAGAGTGCCCGGAGGTGTACCTGGGAGGTCAGGAGGTGTACCTGGGAGGTCGGAGGTACCTGGGAGTGTCGGAGGTGTACCTGGGAGTGTCGGAGGAGACCTGGTAGTGTCAGAGGCATTGGGAGTGTCAGAGGATGTACCTGGGAGTGTCAAGTGGTGTACCTGGGAGTGTTTGAGGTGTACCTGGGAGCGTCAGAGGTGTGCGTGAGTGTCAGGAGGTGCACTTGGGAGGCAGAGGTGTACCTTGAGTGTCTGAGGTGTACCTGGGAGGTCCGAGGTGTACCTGGCAGCATCTGGAGGTGTACCTGGCAGTGTCTGAGGTGTACTGGCAGTGTCATGGTGTACCTGGGAGTGTCAGAGGTGTACCTGGTAGTGTTAGAGGTATCAGGGAGTACAGAGGAGCACCTAGGAGTGTCAGAGGTGTACCAGGGAGTATGAGTGGAGTACCTGGGAGTGTCAGAGGTGTACCTGGAAGCAAGCAGAGGTGTACCTGGGAGTGTCAGAGGTGTATCTGGGAGCAAGCCGGACGGTCTGGGAGTGTGAGAGGTGTACCAGTGAATGTCAGAGGTGTACCTGGGAGGTCAGGAGGTACCTTGTAGTGTCAGAGGTGTACCTGGGAGTGTCTGGGGTGTACCTGGGAGTGTCAGAGGTACTTGGGATTGTCAGGGTGTACCAGGGAGTATCAGTGAGTACCTGGGAGTGTCAGAGGTGTACCTGGTAATGTCGGAGGTACCTGGGCGTGGAGAAGTGTACCTGGGAGTGTGAGAAGTGTACTGGGAGTGTCTGGGGTGTACCTGGGAGGTCAGAGTGTACCTGAGTGTCGGAGGTGTACCTGGGAGTGCCGAGGGGAGTGTCGGAGGTGTACCTGGGAGTGTAAGAAGGGTACCTGGGAGTGTCGGAGGTGTACCTGGAAGTGTCGGAGGTGAACCTGGGAGTGTCAGAGGTGTACCTGAGAGTGCCGAGGTACCTGGGAGAGCCAGAGGTGTACCTGGGAGAGCCGGAGGTACCTGGGAGGTCGGAGGTACCTGGGAGGTCGGAGGAGTACCTGGTAGTGCAAGCGGGAGGTACCTGGGAGGCCAGAGGTGTACCTGGGAGTGTCAGAGATGTACCTGGGAGGTCAGAGGTATCTGGGAGTGTCGGATGTGTACCTGGGAGTGTCAGAGGTGTACCAGTGAATGTCAGGTGAGTACCTGGGAGGCAGCAGAGGCACCTGGGAGGTCAGAGGTGTACCTGGGAGGTCAGAGGTGACTTGGTAATGTCGGAGGTGTACCTGGGAGGTGTGAGAAGTGTACCTGGGAGTGTGAGAAGTACCTGTGAGTTTCTGGGGTGTACCTGGGAGTGTCAGATGTACCTGAGAGTGTCGGAGGTGTACCTGGGAGTCTCAGAGGTACCTGGGAGGTCGGAGGTGTACCTGGGAGTGTAAGAAATGTACCTTCAGTGTGTCTGGGGTGTACCTGGGAGTGTCAGAGGCCTGAGAGAGTGTCGGAGGTACCTGGAGTGTCAGAGGTGTACCTGGGAGTGTCGGAGGTGTACCTGGGAGTGTAAGAAGGTGACCTGGGAGTGTCGGAGGTGTACCTGAGAGTGTCTGAGGTGTACCTGGCAGTGTCTGAGGTGTAACTGGTAGTGTCAGAGGTGTACCTGGGAGGTTGGGCAGTGCACCCAGGAGTGGCAGAGGTGTATCAGGGAGTGTCAGAGGCCTGGGAGGTGTGAGAGGTGTACCTGGGAGTGTGAGAGGTGTGACCTTAGGAGTGTGAGAGGTATACCTGGGAGTGTCTGAGGTACCTGGGAGGGTCAGAGGTGTACTTGGGAGTGTCGGAGGGGCACCTGGGAGTGTGAGAAGGTACCTGGGAGTGTCTTTGGGTGTACCTGGGAGTGTCAGATGTGCACTTGAGAGTGTCGGAGGTGTACCTGGGAGTTCCAGAGGTGTACCTGGGAGTCTCAGGAGGTGTACCTGGGAGTGTCAGGAGGTGTACCTGGGAGTGTCAGGAGGTGTATCTGGGAGTGTCGGACGTATCTGGGAGTGTCAGAGGTACCAGTGAATGTCAGGAGTACCTGGGAGGTCAGAGGTGCACTGGGAGGTTGGGGAGGTACCTGGGAGTGTCAGAGGTGCACTAGTGTCAGAGAGGTGTACCTGGGAGTGTCTGGGTGTACCTGGGAGGTCAGAGGTGTACTTGGGATTGTTGGGGTGTACCAGGAGTATCAGTGAGTACCTGGGAGTATCAGAGGTGTACCTGGGAGTGTCAGAGGTGTACCTGGGAGTGTCAGAGGTGCATTCGGAGTGTCGGACGTACCTGGGAGTGTCAGAGGTGTACCAGTGAATGTCAGTGAGTACCTGGGAGGCCAGAGGCACTGGAGTGTCAGAGGTACCTGGGAGTGTCAGAGGTGTACCTGGAGTGTCAGAGGTGTATTTGGTAGTGTCGGAGGTGTACCGGGCGTGTGAGGTGTACCTGGGAGGTGAGAAGCACCAGCAAGCTTGGGTGTACCTGGGAGGTGTGATGTGTACCTGAGAGTGTCGGAGGTGTACCTGGGAGTCTCAGAGGCACGGGAGTGTCGGCGGTGTACCTGGGAGGTAAGAAATGTACCTGTGAGTGTCTGGGTGTACCTGAGTGTCAGATGTGTACCTGGAGAGTGTCGGAGGTGTACCTGGGAGTGTCAGGAGGTGTACCTGGGAGGTCGGAGGTGTACCTGGGAGTGTAAGAAGGGCAACCTGGGAGTGCCGGAGGTGTACCTGAGAGTGTCTGAGGTGTACCTGGCAGTGTCTGAGGTGTAACTGGTAGTATGGTGTACCTGGGAGTGTCAAGGTGCACCTAGGAGTGTCAGAGGTGCATCAGGGAGCTCAGAGGTGTACCTGGGAGTGTGAGAGGTACCTGGGAGTGTGAGAGGTGTACCTGAGTGTGAGAGGTATACCCAGGGAGTGTCTGGAGGTGTACCAGAGGGTCAGAGGTGTACTTGGAGATGCCAGAGGGTACCTGGGAGGTGAGAAGTGTACCTGGGAGTGTCTTGGGTACCTGGGAGTGCCGATGTGCACTTGAGAGTGTCGGAGGTGTACCTGGGAGTCTCGGGGAGGTACCTGGGAGTTCAGAGGTACCTGGGAGGTCAGAGGTGTACCTGGGAGTGTCAGAGGTGTATCTGGGAGTATGACGTGTATCTGGGAGTGTCAGAGGTACCAGTGAATGCTGGGAGGCCCGGAGGTCAGAGGTGTACCTGGGAGGTCAGAGGTGCCTGGGAGGTCAGAGGTGTACCTTGTAGTGTCAGAGGTGTACCTGGGAGTGTCTGGGGGTACCTGGGAGTGTCAGAGGTGTACTTGGGATTGTCAGGGGTGTACCAGGAGCATCAGTGAGTACCTGGGAGCATCAGGAGGTGTACCTGGGAGGTCAGAGGTGTACCTGGGAGTGCTGGGGAGGTATTGGGAGCACGTGGACGTACCTGGGAGGTCAGAGGTACCAGTGAATGTCAGTGGAGTACCTGGGAGTGTCAGAGGTGTACCTGGGAGTGTCAGAGGTGTACCTGGGAGTGTCAGAGGTGTACCTGGGAGGCCAGAGGCATGTAGGTGTCGGAGGTACTGAGCGTGGGAGAAGTGGTACCTGGGAGTGTGAGAAGTGTACCATGCGTATTCGGGGTGTACCTGGGAGTGTCAGATGTGTACTGAGAGTGTCGGAGGTGTACCTGGGAGTTCAGAGGGTGTACCTGGGAGTGTCGGCGGTGTACCTGGGAGTGTAAGAAATGTACCAGTGTGTCCGGGATGTACCTGGGAGGTCAGATGTGTACCTGAGAGTGTCGGAGGTGTACCTGGGAGTGTCAGAGGTGTACCTGGGAGTGTCGGAGGTGTAACTGGGAGGTAAGGAAGTGTACCTGGGAGTGTCGGAGGTGTACCTGGGAGTGTCGGAGGTGCACCTGGGAGTGTCAGAGGTGTACTTGGGAGGTCAGAGGTGTACCTGGGAGTGTCAGAGGTGTACCTGGGAGGTCAGAGGGTGTACCTGAGAGTGTCGGAGGTGTACCTGGGAGTGTCAGGAGGTACCTGGGAGTGTAGGAGGTGCCTGGGAGTGTAAAAGTGTACTTGGAGTGTCGGAGGTGTACCTGGGAGTGTCGAAACTGGGAGTGTCAGAGGTGCACTTGGGACTGTCAGAGGTGCACTGGGAGGCTGGGGCAGGCCTGGGAGTGTCTGAGGTGTACCTGGAAGTGTCAGAGGTGTGCCTGGGAAAGTCAGAGGTGCACTTGGGAGTGTCAGAGGTGCACCTTGGAGTGTCTGAGGTGTACCTGAGTGTCTGAGGTGTACCTGGCAGTGTCTGAGGTGTACCTGGGAGTGTCAGAGGTGTACCAGGGAATGTCAGTGGAGTACCTGGGAGTGTAAGAAGTGTACCTGGGAGTGTCGGAGGTGTACCTGGGAGTGTCGGAGGTACACCTGGGAGTGTCAGAGGTGTACCTGGGAGTCGCTGAGTGTACCTGGGAGGTCAGAGTGTACCTGGGAGGTCGGAGGTGTACCTGGGAGAGCCGGAGGTGTACCTGGAGATGTCGAAGGAGTACCTGGAGGAGGTACTTGGGAGAGGCCTGGGAGAAGATACCTGGGACAAGCCTGAGGCCTGGGAGGTCAGAGGTGTGCGTGGGAGTGTCAGAGAGGCACTGGGAGTGAGAGGTGTACCTTGGAGCAAGTCCTGGAGGTGTCTGAGGTGCCTGGTATCTGGTGTGACCTGCAGTGTCCGGAGGTGTACCTGGCAGTGTCAGCGGTGTACCTGGGAGTGTCAGCGGTGACCTGGTAGAGTTAGAGGTGTATCAGGGAGGGACAGAGAGTACCTAGAGGTCAGAGGTGTACCAGGAGGGAGTGAGACCTGGGAGTGTCAGAGGTACCTGGGAGGCCAGAGGTGTACCTGGGAGGTCAGAGGTGTATCTGGGAGTGACGATCTGGGAGGTCAGAGGTACCAGTGAATGTCAGTGGAACCTGGGAGGTCAGAGGTGTACCTGGAGTTGTAGAGGTACCTGGGAGGTCAGAGGTGTACCTTGTAGTGTCAGAGGTGTACCTGGGAGTGTCTGGGGTACCTGGGAGTGTCAGAGTGCACGGGATTGTAGGGGTACCAGGAGTATCAGTGAGCACCTGGGAGTGTCAGAGGTACCTGGAAGCCAGAGGGTACGGGAGTGTCAGAGGTGACCTGGGAGGTCGGGACGGTACTGGGAGTGTCAGAGGTGTACCAGTGAATGTCAGGAGTGCACTGGGAGTGTCAGGAGGTGTACCTGGGAGTGTCAGAGGTGTACCAGATGTCAGGAGGTACCTGGGAGGTCAGAGGTATTTGTAGTGTCGGAGGTGTACCTGGGCAGGAGAAGGTACCTGGGAGGAGAAGGTACCTGTAAGGCTTTGGGGTGTACCGGGAGTGTCAGATGTACCTGAGAGTGTCGGAGGTGTACCTGGGAGTCTCCAGAGGTGTACCTGGGAGTGTCGGCGGTGTACCTGGGTGTGTCGGCGGTGTACCTGGAAGAAATGTACCTGTGCGTCTGGGTGTACCAGGAGTGTCAGATGTGTACCTGAGAGTGTCAGAGGTGTACCTGGGAGTGTCGGAGGTACCTGGGAGTGTAAGAAGGTACCTGGGAGTGTCGGAGGTGTACCTGAGAGTGTCTGAGGTGTACCTGGCAGTGTCAGAGGGGTAACTGGTAGTGTCAGCGGTGTACCTGGGAGGTTGGCAGCACCTAGGAGAGGTATCAGGAGTTTCAGAGGTACCTGGGAGGTGAGAGGTACCTGGAGTGGAGAGGTGTACCTGGGAGTGTCTGGGTATACCCAGGAGTGTCTGAGGTGTACCTGGGAGAGTCAGAGGTGTATTTGGGAGGTCGGAGGGTTATCTGGGAGGAGAAGTGTACCTGGGAGTGTCTGGGGTGTACCTGGGAGGTCAGATGTACGAGAGTGTCGGAGGTGTACCTGGGAGTCTCCAGAGGTGTACCTGGGAGTGTTTATGGTGTTCCTGGGAGTGTAAGAAATGAACCTGTGCGTGTCTGTACCTGGGAGTGTCAGATGTGTACCTGAGAGTCTCGGAGGTACCTGGGAGTGTCAGAGGTGTACCTGGGAGTGTCGGAGGTGTACCTGGGAGGTAAGAAGTGTACCTGGGAGTGGAGGCACTGGGAGGTCGGAGGCACTGGGAGGCAAGAGTACTTGGGAGTGTCAGAGGTACCTGGGAGTGTCAGAGGTACCTGGGAGGTCAGAGGTACCTGAGAGAGCTGGAGGTAACCTGGGGTGTCAGAGGTACCTGGGAGTGTAGGAGGTGCCTGGGAGTGTAAGAAGTGTACTTGGGAGGTCGGTGTACCTGGGAGTGTCGGAGGTACCTGGGAGTGTCAGAGGTGTACTTGGGACTGTCAGAGGTGTACCTGGGAGTGGGCTGGCGGTGTACCTGGATGTCTGAGGTACCTGAAGTGTCAGAGGTGTGCCTGGGAGGTCAGGAGGTGCACTTGAGTGTCAGAGGTGCACCTTGAGTGTCTGAGGCCCTTGGAGTGTCGAGTGTACCTGGCAGTGTCTGAAGGTACCTGGGAGGTCAGAGGTGTACCAGGGAATGCTGGGAGTACCTGGGAGTGTGTGTACCTGGGAGGTCAGAGGTGTACCTGGGAGTGTCAGAGGTGTACCTGGGAGGTCAGAGGGTGGGAGGTCGGAGGTACCTGGGAGTGGAGAAGTGTACCTGGGAGTGTCTGGGTGGGCCTGAGAGGGTACCTGAGGCCGGAGGTACCTGGAGTGTCAGAGGTACCTGGGAGTGTCTGAGGTACCTGGGAGGTCAGAGGTACCTGGGAGTGTCGGAGGCATACCGGGGAGTGTCGGAGATGTACCTGGGAGTGTCGGAGGAGCACTCGTGAGTGTCAGAGGTGTACTTGGGAGTGTCAAAGATGTACCTGGGAGTGTCATGGTGTACCTGGGAGTGTCTGAGGTGTACCTGGGAGTGTCAGAGGTGTGCGTGGGAGTGTCAGAGGTGCACTTGGGAGTTTGAGGTGCACCGGAGTGTCTGGAGGTGTACTGGGAGTGTCTGAGGTGTACCTGGCAGGCCTGAGGTGTACCTGGCAGTGTCAGCGGTGTACCTGGGAGTGTCAGAGGAGCACCTGGGAGTGTCAGAGGTGTATCTGGGAGGACGGACGTGTATCGGAGTGTCAGAGGTGTACCAGTGAATGTCAGTAGTACCTGGGAGAGTCAGAGGTGTACCTGGGAGGTCAGAGGTGTACCTGGGAGTGTCAGAGGTGTACCAGTGTCAGAGGTGTACCTGGGAGTGTCAGAGGTACCTGGGAGTGTCAGAGGTGTATCCAGGAGTGTCGGACGGGCACAGGAGGTCAGGTACCTGGGAGTGTCAGAGGTGTACCTGGGAGTTTCGGAGGTACCTGGGAGTGTAGAAGAAGTGTACCTGGGAGTGTCGGAGGTGTACCTGGGAGTGTCGGAGGTGTACCTGGGAGTGTCAGAGGTGCACGGGAACTGTCAGAGGTTACCAGTGAATGTCAGTGGAGCACCTTGGAGCACAGAGGTGCACTTGGGAGTGTCAAAGGTGTGGACCTGGGAGTGTCTGAGGTGTACCTGGGAGTGTCTGAGGTGTACCTGCAGTATCTGAGGCCTGGCAGTAGCTTGAGGTACTGGCAGTGTCAGAGGTGTACCTGGGAGTGTCAGCGGTGTACCTGGTAGTGTAGAGGTGTATCAGGGAGTGACAGAGGAGTACCTAGGAGTGTCAGAGGTGTACCAGGGAGTATGAGCGAGTACCTGGAGGCCAGAGGTGTACCTGGGAGGTCAGAGGTGTACCTGGGAGTGTCGGAGGTGTATCTGGGAGGTCAGAGGTGTACCAGTGAATGCTGCGTGGAGTACCTGGAGTGTCAGAGGTGTACCTGGAGTGCCGGAGTGCCTAGTGTCAGAGGTGTACCTTGTAGTGTCAGAGGTGTACCTGAGAGAGTTCAGGGTGTACCTGGGAGTGCTGGGAGGTTTACCTGGGAGTGTCAGAGGTGTAATCTGGGAGTGTCGGACGTACCTGGGAGGTCAGAGGTGTACCAGGGAGTATCAGTGAGTACCTGGGAGTGTCAGAGGTGTACCTGGGAGGTCAGAGGTGTACCTGGGAGTGTCAAGGTGTATCTGGGAGTGTCGGACGTGTACCTGGGAGGTTGGGAGGTGTACCAGTGATGGTGGAGTACCTGGAGTGTCAGAGGTGTACCTGGGAGGTCAGAGGTGTACCTGGGAGTGTCAGAGGTGTACCTGGGAGTGTCAGAGGTATTTGGTAGTGTCGGAGGTGTACCTGGCGTGTGGAGAAGTGTACCTGGGAGTGTGAGAAGGTACCTGTGCGTTTCTGGGTGTACTTGGAGTGTCAGATGTGTACCTGAGAGTGTCGGAGGTGTACCTGGGAGTCTCAGAGGGACTCTGGGAGTGTCGGCGGTGTACCTGGGAGTGTAAGAAATGTACCTGTGTGTCTGGGGTGTACCTGGGAGTGTCAGATGTACCTGAGAGTGTCGGAGGTGTACCTGGGAGAGTCAGAGGTGTACCAGAGAATGTCAGTGGAGCACTGGGAGTGTCAAAGTGCACCTGGGAGGTCAGAGGTGTACCTGGGAGTGTCAGAGGTGTACCTGGAGTGTCAGAGGTGTACCTGGGAGTGTCTGGGGTGTACCGGGAGTGTCAGAGGGGTACCTGAGAGTGTCGGAGGTGTACCTGGGAGTGCAGAGTGTACCTGGGAGGCGATGTGTACCTGGGAGTGTAAGAAGGTACCTGGGAGTGTCGGAGGTGTCCCAGAGAATGGGAGGGTACCTGGGAGGTCAGAGGTAAATGAGAGTGTCTGAGGTACCTGGGAGGTTGGGAGGTGTACCTGGGAGGCCGGAGGTGTACCTGGGAGGAGATGTACCTGGGAGTGTCGGAGGAGCACCTGCGAGTGTCAGAGGTGCACTTGGGAGTGTCAAAGGTGTACCTGGGAGTGTCAGGTGTGACCTGGGAGTGTCTGAGGTGTACCTGGGAGTGTCAGAGGTGCGTGGGATGTCAGAGGTGCACTTGGGAGGCGTCAGGAGGTGCACCTTGGAGTGTCTGAGGTGTACCTGGGAGTGTCTGAGGTGTACCTGGCAGTATCTGGAGGTGTACCTGGCAGTGTCAGGGGTGTACCTGGGAGTGTTGGGGAGCACCTGGAATCAGAGGTGTATCTGGGAGTGTTGTCATCTGGGAGTGTCAGAGGTGTACCAGTGAATGTCGGGGTGAGTACCTGGGAGTGTCAGAGGTGTACCTGGGAGGGTCAGAGGTGTACCTGGGAGGTCAGAGGTGTACCTTTGTAGTGTCAGAGGTGTACCTGGGAGGTTGTAGAGGTGTACCTGGGAGTGTCAGAGGTGTATCTAGGAGGCTTGGACGTACCAGGAGGTCAGCTGTGTACCTGGGAGTGTCAGAGGTGTACCTGGGAGTGTCGGAGGTACCTGGGAGTGTAAGAAGTGTACCTGGGAGTGTCGGAGGTGTACCTGGGAGGTCGGAGGTGTACCTGGGACTGTCAGAGAGGTGTACTTGGGAGTGCCTGAGGGTACCTGGGAGGCAGCAGGGGGGGAGGCCAGAGACCTGGAGTCAGAGGTGTACCTGAGAGAGTCGGAGGTACCTGGGAGGTCAGAGGTGTACCTGGGAAAGTAGGAGGTGTGCCTGGGAGGGAGGTGTACCTGAGTGTCAGAGGTGTACTTGGGAGTGTCAGAGGTGTACCTGGGAGTGTCAGGTGTACCTGGGAGGTAAGGAGGTGTACCTGGGAGGTCAGAGGTGTGCCTGGGAGTGTCAGGAGGCACTTGGGAGGTCAGAGGTGCACCTTGGAGTGTCTGAGGTGTACCTGGGAGTGTCTGAGGTACCTGGCAGTGTCTGAGGTGTACCTGGCAGTGTCAGGTGTACCTGGGAGTGTTGAAGTGGTTTACCTGGGAGGGAGAGTATCAAGGAGTGACAGAGGAGCACCTAGGAGTGTCAGAGGTGTACCTAGGAGTGTGAGAAGGGTACCTGGGAGTGTCTGGGGTGTAACTGGGAGGTCAGAGGTGTACCTGGGAGTGTCTGGGGTGTACCAGGAGGTCAGTGAGTATCTGGGAGTGTCAGAGGTGTACCTGGGAGTGTCAGAGGTGTACCTGGAGTGTCACAGGTGTATCTGGGAGTGTTGGACGTGTACCTGGGAGTGTCAGAGGTGTACCAGGAATGTCAGTGGAGTACCTGGGAGTGTCAAGGTGTACCTGGGAGGTCAGAGGTGCACCTGGGAGTGTCAGAGGTGTACCTGGGAGGTCAGAGGTACTTGGGAGTGTCAGGAGGTGCACTGGGAGGTGAGAAGTGTACCTGGGAGTGTCTGGGGTGTACCTGGAGTGTCAGAGGTGTACCTGAGAGTGTCGGAGGTACCTGGGAGTGTCAGAGGTGTACCTGGGAGTGTCGGAGGTACCTGGGAGGTAAGAAGTGTACCTGGGAGTGTCGGAGGTGTACCTGGGAGCATGGAGGTGTACCTGGGAGTGTCAGAGGTGTACCTGAGAGTGTCCGAGGTGTACCTGGGAGTGTCAGAGGTGTACCTGGGAGAGCGGAGGTGTACCTGGGAGTGTCGGAGGTGTACCTGGGAGTGTCGGAGGGGTACCTGGGAGTGTCAGAGGTGTACTTGGGAGGTCAGAGATGTACCTGGGAGTGTCATGGTGTACCTGGGAGTGTCTGAGGTGTACCTGGGAGTGTCAGAGGTGTGCGTGGGAGGTCAGAGGTGCACTTGGGAGTGTCAGAGGTGCCTGGAGTGTCTGAGGTGTACCTGGGAGTGTCTGAGGTGTACCTGGTAGTCTGAGGTACTTGGCACTGTCTGAGGTGTACCTGGCAGTGTTCGCGGTGTACCTGGGAGTGTCATGGTACCTGGTAGTTAGAGGTGTATCAGGAGGACAGAGGAGCAACCTAGGAGTGTCAGATGTGTACCAGGGAGTATGAGGAGTACCTGGGAGGCTGGGGAGGCACCTGAAGTGTCAGAGGTACCTGGGAGGTCAGAGGTGTATCTGGGAGCATGGACGTGTATCTGGGAGTGTCAGAGGTGTACCAGTGAATGTTAGTGGAGTACCTGGGAGTGTCAGAGGTGTACCTGGGAGTGTCAGAGGTGTGCCTGGGAGGTCAGAGGTGTACCTTGTAGTGTCAGAGGTGTACCTGGGAGTGTCTTGTACCTGGGAGTCAGAGGTGTACTTGGGATTGTCAGGGGTGTACCAGGAGCATCAGTGAGTACCTGGGAGTGTCAGAGGTACCTGGGAGTGTCAGAGGGGAGTGTCAGAGGTGTATTGGGAGTGTCGGATGTGTACCTGGAGTGTCAGAGGTGTACCAGTGAATGTCAGTGGAGTACCTGGGAGTGTCAGAGGTGTACCTGGGAGGTCAGAGGTGTACCTGGGAGGTCAGAGGGTACCTGGGAGTGTCAGAGGTATTTGTAGTGTCGGAGGTGTACCTGGGTGTGAGAAGTGTACCTGGGAGTGTGAGAAGGCACTTATGTTTCTGGGTGTACCTGAGAGTCAGATGTGTACCTGAGAGTGTCGGAGGTGTACCTGGGAGTCTCAGAGGTGTACCTGGGAGTGTCGGCGGTGTACCTGGGAGTGTAAGAAATGTACCCGGGCGTGTCTGGGGTGTACCTGAGTGTCAGATGTACCTGAGAGTGTCGGAGGTACCTGGGAGTGTCAGGAGGTGTACCTGGGAGTGTCGGAGGTACCTGGGAGTGTAAGGCACCTGGGAGTGTCGGAGGTGTACCTGAGAGAGTCTGAGGTGTACCTGGCAGTGTCTGAGGAACTGTAGTGTCAGCGGTACCTGGGAGCAAGCGGAGCACCCAGGAGCAGAGGTGTATCAGGAGTCTAGAGGTACCTGGGAGTGGAGAGGTGTACCTGGGAGTGTGAGAGGTGTACCTGAGTGTGAGAGGTATACCTAGGAGTGTCTGAGGTGTACCTGGGAGGGTCAGAGGTGTACTTGGGAGTGTCGGAGGGGTACCTGGGAGTGTGAGAAGTGTACCTGGGAGTGTCTGGGGTGTACCTGGGAGTGTCAGATGTGTACTTGAGAGTGTCTGAGGTGTACCTGGGAGTCTCAGAGGTGTACCTGGGAGTGTCGGCGGTGTTCCTGGGAGTGTAAGAAATGTACCTGTGCGTGTCTGGGGTGTACCTGGGAGTGTCAGATGTGTACCTGAGAGTGTCGGAGGTGTACCTGGGAGTGTCAGAGGTGTACCTGGGAGTGTCGGAGGTGTAACTGGGAGTGTAAGAAGTGTACCTGGGAGTGTCGGAGGTGTACCTGGGAGTGTCGGAGGTACCTGGGAGGCCAGAGGTGCACTCTGGGAGTGTCAGAGGTGTACCTGGGAGTGTCAGAGGTGTACCTGGGAGGTCAGAGGTACCTGAGAGTGTCGAGGTGTACCTGGGAGTGTCCGAGGGCACCTGGGAGGAGAGGTGTGCTTGGAGGTAAGAAGTGTACTTGGGAGTGTCGGAGGTGTACCTGGGAGTGTCGGAGGTACCTGAGTGTCAGAGGCACTGGGACTGGGGGAGTCGAGGTGTACCTGGAAGTGTCAGAGGTGTGCCTGGGAAAGTCAGAGGTGCACTTGGAGTGTCAGAGGTGCACCTTGGAGTGTCTGGAGGTGTACCTTGAGTGTCTGAGGTGTACCTGGCAGTGTCTGAGGTGTACCTGGGAGAGTCAGAGGTACCAGGAAGTGTCAATGAGCACCGGGAGTGTAAGGAGGTACCTGGGAGTGTCGGAGGTACCTGGGAGGTCGGAGGTGTACCTGGGAGTGTCAGAGGTGTACCTGGAGAGTGTCTCGAGGTGTACCTGGGAGGTCAGAGGTGTACATGGGAGTGTCGGAGGTGTACCTGGGAGGTCGGAGGTGTACCTGGGGTGCCGGAGGAGTACCTGGGAGTGTCAGAGGTGTACTGGGAGTGTCAGAGATGTACCTGAGGAAGGTACCTGGGAGTGTCTGAGGTGTACCTGGGAGTGTCAGAGAGGTGTACCTTGGAGTGTCTGGAGGTACCTGGGAGTGTCTGAGGTGTACCTGCAGTATCTGAGGTGTACCTGGCAGTGTCTGAGGTGTACCTGGCAGTGTCAGCGGTGTACCTGGGAGGTCAGGTGTACCTGGTAGTGTTAGAGGTATCAGGAGTGACAGAGGAGTACCTAGGAGTGTCAGAGGTGTACCAGGGAGTGAGTGGAGTACCTGGGAGGCCAGGAGGTGTACCTGGGAGTGTCAGAGGTGTACCTGGGAGGTCAGGAGGTGTATCTGGGAGTGCGGACGTGTATCTGGGAGAGGTCAGAGGTGTACCAGTGAATGTCAGTGGAGTACCTGGGAGGCCGAGGTGCACTTGGGAGTGTAATTTTGGATTGTCTGAGGTGTACCTGGGAGTATCTGAGGTGTACCTGGCAGTATCTGGAGGTGTACCTGGCAGTGTCTGAGGTACCTGGCAGTGTGGGGTAACCTGGGAGGTCAGTAGCTGGTAGTGTTAGAGGTGTATCACGGAGTGACAGAGGAGCACCAGGGAGTGTCAGAGGTGTACCAGGGAGTAGCGAGTGGAGTACCTGGGAGGTGTCAGAGGTGTACCTGGGAGGTCAGAGGTGCACCTGGGAGTGTCAGAGGTATCTGGGAGTGTCGGACGTGTATCTGGGAGTGTCAGAGGTACCAGTGAATGTCAGTGGAGTACCTGGGAGGTCAGAGGTGTACCTGGGAGTGTCAGAGGTGTACCTGGGAGTGTCAGGTGTACCTTGTAGTGTCAGAGGTGTACCTGGGAGTGTCTGGGTGTACCTGGGAGTGTCAGAGGTGTACCTGGGAGTGTTGGGAGGTGTCTGGGAGGTCGGACTGTACCTGGGAGGTCAGAGGTACCAGGGAGTATCAGTGAGTACCTGGGAGTGTCAGGAGGTGTACCTGGGAGGTCAGAGGTGTACCTGGGAGTGCTCGGAGGTATCTGGGAGTGCCGACGTGTACCTGGGAGTGTCAGAGGTGTACCAGTGAATGTCAGTGGAGTACCTGGGAGGCTCAGAGGTACCTGGGAGTGTCAGAGGTGTACCTGGGAGTGTCAGAGGTGTACCTGGGAGGTCAGAGGTGTATTTGGTAGTGTCGGAGGTGCACATGGCGTGTGAGAAGTGGTACCTGGGAGTGTGAGAAGTGTACCCAGGCGTTTCTGGGGTGTACCTGGGAGGTCAGGATGTGTACCTGAGAGTGTCGGAGGTGTACCTGGGAGTCTCAGAGGTGTACCTGGGAGGTCCATGGTGTACCGGGAGTGTAAGAAATGCACATGTGCGTGTTGGGTGTACCTGGGAGTGTCAGATGTGTACCTGAGAGTGTCGGAGGTGTACCTGGGAGTGTCAGAGGTGTACCTGGGAGGTCGGAGGTGTACCTGGGAGTGTAAGAAGTGGTACCTGGGAGTGTCGGAGGTGTACCTGGAGAGTGTCTGAGGTGTACCTGCAGTGTCTGAGGTGTAACTGGAGTGTCAGAGGTGTACCTGGGAGAGCGTGCAGCTAGGAGGTTGAGGTGTATCAGGGAGTTCAGAGGTGTACCTGGGAGGTGAGAGGTGTGCACCTGGGAGGTGAGAGGTGTACCTGTGAGTGTGAGAGGTATACCCAGGAGTGTCTGAGGTGTACCTGGGAGGGTCAGAGGTACTTGGGAGCGAAGGGTATCTGGGAGGTGAGAAGTGTACCTGGGAGTGTCCTGGGTACCTGGGAGGTCAGATGTGTACTTGAGAGTGTGGAGGTGTACCTGGGAGTCTCAGAGGTACCTGGGAGTGTCGGCGGTGTTCCTGGGAGTGTAAGAAATGTACCCAGTGTGTTGGGGTGTACCTGGGAGTCAGATGTGTACCTGAGTGTCGGAGGTACCTGGGAGTGTCAGAGGTGTACCTGGGAGTGTCGGAGGTGTACCTGGGAGGTAAGAAGGTACCTGGGAGTGTCGGAGGTGTACCTGGGAGTGTCGGAGGTGTACCTGGGAGGTGTCAGAGGTGTACTTGGGAGGCCAGAGGTGTACCTGGGAGTGTCAGAGGTGTACCTGGGAGTGTCAGAGGTGTACCTGGAGAGTGTCGTGGAGGTACCTGGGAGTGTCAGAGGTACCTGGGAGTGTAGGGAGGTGTGCCTGGGAGTGTAAGATGTACTTGGAGTGTCGGAGGTACCTGGAGTGTCGGAGGTGTACCTGGGAGTGTCAGAGGTGTACTGGGACTGTCAGAGAGGTGTACCTGGGAGTGTCAGAGTGTACCTGGGAGTGTCTGAGGTGTACCTGAAGTGTCAGAGGTGTGCCTGGGAAGGTCAGGAGGTGCACTTGGGAGGTCAGAGGTGCACCTTGGAGTGTCTGAGGTGTACCTTGGAGTGTCTGAGGTGCACCTGGCAGTGTCTGAGGTGTACCTGGGAGGCTCGGAGGTGTACCAGAGAATGTCAGTGCAGCACCTGGGAGGTCAAAGGTACCTGGGAGGTCAGAGGTGCACGGGAGGTCAGAGGTGTACCTGGGAGGTCAGAGGTGCACTTGGGAGTGTGAGAGGTGTACCTGTGAGTGTGAGAGGTACCTGGGAGTGCTGAGGTACCTGGGAGGTCAGAGGTGTACTTGGGAGGTCGAAGGGTATCTGGGAGTGTGAGAAGGCACCTAAGTCTGGGTGTACCTGGGAGCATCAGATGTGTACCTGAGAGTGTCGGAGGTGTACCTGGGAGTCTCAGAGGTACCTGGGAGTGTCGGCGGTGTTCCTGGGGGTGTAAGAATGTGCCTGTGCGTGTCTGGGGTGTACCTGGGGTGTCAGAGTGTACCTGGGAGTGTCAGGTGGTACCTGGGAGTGTCAGAGGTGTACCTGGGAGTGTCAGGTGTGCACCGGAGTGTGAGGGAGTGTACCTGGAGTGTCGGGTGTACCTGGGAGTGTCAGAGTACCTGGGAGTGTCAGGAGGTGTACTTGGGAGTGTCAGGTGTACCTGGGAGTGTCAGAGGTGTACCTGGGAGTGTCAGAGGTGTACCTGAGAGTGTCGGAGGTGTACCTGGGGTGTCAGAGGTGTACCTGGGAGTGGGAGGTGTGCCTGGGAGTGTAAGAAGATGTACTTGGGAGTGTCGGGTGTACCTGGGAGTGTCGGAGATGTACCTGGGGTGTCAGAGTGTACTTGGGACTGTCAGAGGTGTACCTGGGAGTGTCAGAGGTGTACCTGGGAGTGTCTCGAGAGGGGGTGTCAGAGGTGTGCCTGGGTGTCAGAGGTGCACTTGGGGTGTCAGAGGTGCACCTAGGTGTCTGGGGTGTACCTTGGGTGTCAGGGGTGTACCTGGCAGTGTCTGGGGTGTACCTGGGAGTGTCAGAGGGTACCAGAGAATGTCAGTGCAGCACCTGGGAGGTCAAAGGTGTACCTGGGGTGTCAGAGGTGTTGGGAGTGTCAGAGGTGTACCTGGGAGGTCAGGGTGTACTTGGGGTGTCGAGGTGTACCTGGGAGTGTGAGAAGTGTACCTGGGAGTGTCTGGGGTGCACTGGGTGTCAGAGGGGTACCTGAGAGTGTCGGAGGTGTGCAGGTGTCAGAGGTGTACCTGGGAGTGTCGGATGTATGCCTGGGAGTGTAGAGTGCACCTGGGAGTGTCGGAGGTGTACCTGGGAGTGTCGGAGGTGCACCTGGGAGTGTCAGAGGTGTACCTGAGGTGTCAGAGGTGTACCTGGGAGTGTGAGGTGTACCTGGGAGTGTCAGAGGTGTACCTGGGAGTGTCGGAGATGTACCTGGGAGTGTCAGGAGGGTACCGGGAGTGTCAGAGGTGTACTTGGGAGTGTCAAGATGTGCCTGGGAGTGTCAGCGGTGTACCTGGGAGTGTCTGAGGTGTACCTGGGGTGTCAGAGGTGTGAGTGGGAGTGTCAGGGGTGCAGGGAGTGTCAGAGGTGCACCGGAGTGTCTGGGGTGTACCTGGGAGTGTCTGAGGTGTACCTGGCAGTATCTGAGGTGTACCTGGCAGTGTCAGCAGTGTGTGCTGGGAGTGTCAGAGGAGCACCTGGGGTGTCAGAGGTGTATATGGGAGTGTCGGACGTGTATCTGGGAGTGTCAGAGGTGTCCAGTGAATGTCAGTGGAGTACCTGGGAGTGTCAGAGGTGTACCTGGGAGGTCAGAGGTGTACCTGGGAGTGTCAGAGGTGTACCTTGTAGTGTCAGAGGTGTACCTGGGAGTGTCTGGGGTGTACCTGGGAGTGTCAGAGGTGTGCTTGGGATTGTCAGGGGTGTACCAGGGAGTATCAGTGGAGTACCTGGGAGTGTCAGAGGTGTACCTGGGAGTGTCAGAGGTGTACCTGGGAGTGTCAGAGGTGTATCTGGGAGTGTCAGGCGTGCCTGGGAGTGTAGAGGTGTACCT
The DNA here is from genome assembly GCF_018991925.1 of Homarus americanus. Classification (NCBI taxonomy): domain Eukaryota; kingdom Metazoa; phylum Arthropoda; class Malacostraca; order Decapoda; family Nephropidae; genus Homarus; species Homarus americanus. The sequence continues at coordinate 552 of NW_024735699.1, read as the reverse complement.
GGGAGTGTCAGAGGTGTACCTGGGAGTGTCAGAGGTGTGTTGGTAGTGTCAGGTGTACCTGGGCGTGTGAGAGTGTACCTGGGGTGTGAGGAGATGCCTGTGCGTTTCTGGGGTGTACCTGGGAGTGTCCAGATGTGTACCTGAGTGTCGGAGGTGTACCTGGGAGTCTCAGAGGTGTACCTGGGGTGTCGGCGGTGTGGAGTGTAAGAAAGTACATGTGCGTGTCTGGGGTGTACCTGGGGTGTCAGATGTGTGCCTGAGAGTGTCGGAGGTGTACCTGGGAGTGTCAGAGGTGTACCTGGGTGTCGGAGGTGTGCCTGGGAGTGTGAAGTGTACCTGGGGTGTCGGGTGTACCTGAGGTCTGAGGTGTACCTGGCAGTGTCTGGGGTGTAACTGGTAGTGTCAGCGGTGTACCTGGGAGTGTCAGCGGTGCAGCTAGGAGTGTTAGGGGTGTATCAGGAGTTTCAGAGGTGTACCTGGGAGTGTGAGAGGTGTGCACGGGAGTGTGAGAGGTGTACCTGCGAGTGTGAGAGGCATACCTAGGAGTGTCTG
>NW_024735698.1:0-13693 GCF_018991925.1 Homarus americanus | reverse complement strand
CAAATGAACAACGATGCTATAGAGAAATCCGACTGTGAGAAAGAATTAGGAGTAATGATAAGTAGGAATCTTAAGCTAAGTAAACAATGTGTATTTGCTCGAAACAAGGCTACCAAAGTACTTGGGTTCATACAAAGGAGTGTTGGTTACAAGACTAGCGAGGTCATCCTCAAACTATATCGTGCGCTTGTGAGACCTCACTTGGATTACGCAGTTCAGTTCTGGTCACCGTACTACAGAATTCAGGGGAGAATGACAAGACTAATCCCGGGCATTAGGAACCTTGAGTACAGAGACAGATTAAGGCATCTTAATTTGCACTTTCTCGAGAAACGTAGAGTGAGGGGCGACATGATCGAGGTGTATAAATGGAAGTCAGGGTTAAACAAAGTTATATAACAAAGGTATTCAAACTATCCAACCAAGTACGAACTCGTAACAATGGTTTTACATTAGACAAATTTAGATTTAGGCGCGGGATAGGTAAACATTGGTTTGGAAATAGAGCAATGGATGAGTGGAACAAGTTACCAAATATCATCATTAACTCGAATACGCTGGCTAGCTTCAAACATAGGTTGGATGGATATATGACCGATAGAGGTTGGGTGTAAATAGGACTGCCCAGTATGGGCCAATAGGCTCCCTGCAGTTTCCCCCATTCTTATGTTCTTATGATCTTATGTTTTCTTGGATTTTTACGTGAACATCTTATGACAGCCCAAGTTGAAGTTGCGTTGCCAATTCATTAATGTAATTTTTTCATTATTTAAGAAAATATACGAACGTTTGGAAACTTATCATGATCTTAAATAGCGATCAATGGTTTATTTTAAAAATGTTACCTTTGGATTGTTTAACATTTATTTTGGCAGTGTTACAGCCGATAATTCCACTGGTCAACAGCCAAAATGGTTCACATATGAGATCATGCTCACACAACTAATTTCATATTGCTGAATTCGAATCTGATATTTATTTTGTTCTATCAGACAAGGTTTTATAAAAAAATCAATAGGTACAAATATTTAATATTCCATCACGTGTCGTGCAAAAGATGAGATTATATCATGTGACTGTGCTTTCATGACTAATTTCATATTAATGAATATTAATTGGATGTTTCATTCTACCATCAGACCTACTTTCTTAAAGAATAAAAAAAATAGTAAATATAGTAACATTATCGCGTCATGCAAGATACAATTTTAAACCTATCACACATAAGCTCAAAAAAAATTGTACCAAAAAACATAAGTTCAAATCCTTTATAATGACAAAATATGAAGTTCTAAAAGTGCTTCTGAACTTTACTCTTCCTCTTGTACAGCTTGCTCTCTTCTCGTTGCAGTGTCCAGCAATAGTCGCCCATCATGTTAAGACTGAATTGTCCCTGATATCTGCTCTCCATTATGGCGATATCTTGATGAAATCTTTCGCCGTGTTCATCACTAACGTCTCCAAGGTTACCTGGGAAAAATTCAATATGAGAGTGGAAAAAATGCAATTTCAAGGACATCCTTGCTCCCAATGCATGATAATTCTGAAGCATGGTTGTTACGATTTCTTTGTAGTTGTCAGCACAATAGTTTCCAAGAAAATTCTTTGACACATTGACAAATGATTCCCATGCTTTTTTCTCCAGTGGGTTCAATGTTTTGGTGAATTCGCTATCATTAACTAGTATACGAATTTGTGGTCCATTCAAGACACCTGCTTTCAACTTGGCTTCGGAAACCACACCACCTAGTTTCTGAGATAAGTATAGAGTCCCAGCACCGAATTGATCCATAGCTTTGATGAAATTTTTAGCCAAACCGAGCTTTAGATGCAGTGGAGGCAAAAATATCTTTTCTGGATCTACAAGCGGATTGTGAGCACAGTTAAACTTTCCAGGCGCATCTCTTGGTCTTGTCGGCCAATCCTTTCTCACATAGTGCTCTGCATCAGCTCTGCTGTTCCACAAGCACAAAAAGCACATGTGCTTTGTGTAGCCACTCTGAAGGCCCAGTAGTAAACTGATGACTTTGAGATCGCCACATATCTTCCACTGGTGTTTCTCATACTCTATAGCGGCCAACAGAATTTTCATTGTTTCATAGCTCTCAGTCATTTTTGTTGCGTGTGCTATTGGGACAGATGGAAACCGATTGCCATTGTGTAAAAGAACAGCTTTCAGAGAGTCTTTTCCTGAGTCTATAAACAGCCTCCAATCCTCTGTCTTGTATGTTTCAGACTTGCAGAGTTGTTGCATGAGAGATACTGCGTCCTCGCAATAACAAAGGTTATTTGCCATCTTGAAAAATGCAGACAGCTGTCTATATCGGTAACGCGCTGTAGTGATATGCACTCCATCTTCTAGCAGGTTACGCTGCTTTAGTCTGGATCCCAAAACTTCAGCCTTTTCTTTTGACAAGTTTAGGTCCCTGATGAGATCATGAAGCGCTTCTTGAGTAAATAGTTTAGGCCTGGTATTTTCAGAGTCATCCTGGTAGTCGTTTTCCATTGAGGTAGAGGTAGAATCGGAATCACTCAATTCTTGTTCAGTCGGTGGATTTGGGACTGGAAGTTCAGCACTGTGCGGTACTGGTCGGATTGCAGAAGCAATATTGGGGTACTGTACCTTGCCTCGTGTCTTGATTTTTATTCCCTTAATATTTGTGAGACAGAAGTAGCAGTCACTACTGTGGTCTTTAGGTTCACGCCATATCATTGGTACAGCAAACGGCATTCCTGAACTTCGTTTACCACACATCCACTCGCTCAGGTGGTTAACACAAGACTTACAGGCTACATGAGGTGCCCATTTCTTGTCTTGGTCACCCAAATGACATTTGAAGTAACTTTTGTAGTTCAGTCGAACAGCTTTTGTGATTGGTTTCTTGAGGCTACCAGGAGTGAAGGCACCACATATGTAGCAAAAACTGTCAGCACCGTTCACACACTTGCGACGTTCCATGTTTTGTTAATTTCAGAGTAATTACAAATCATGCAGGTGTAGATATGCAATATCATGAATCAGCAAACTGAAACAAACAAAAAAGCACAAATCAGGACAAAATAATTGCATAAGTGGAGCCAATGAGCATATAAATTACTGTATGAATAGCATGGTACACTAAATATATAGATATGCTGGTTCTGGAAAACTGAGTCTGATACAGCTATACGAATGTCATAATTGAGTTCAGCACATACAATTACACTAGAATCAGACTGTTTTGATCCAGAACCATGAGAATTTTTTTTTTATGTTGACCAGTGTAATATAAACAATATATGCCTTCCATGCTAGTTATGATAAATCTCATTAAAGCCGTTTTATCAGGGAATACTACAGAAAATAGGTTTCAAGTGTCATTTCATTGGAAAATAATATTAAGAGATAAAATTGAATCAGTTAATATTATCTTATAAACAGCAGCTGTGTTTGTTTATATTTAGCAGGCAAGTTTAAGGAGATCGATCGAGTTTTGCAACGTAAAAGGAGATAACGAGACCCTTTGATCCCTCTTAACATAAACAGCGTCTTCCAGAGGTTAGAGGGGGCCCGGGGTAGAATTAGTACGGGGCCCTCAGTGGTCACTTTCCAAGATCAAAGTATACCGTATCTATTATAACTTTTTCACATCCGGAGAATTATTGACGCCAAATTTTCCAACGCTAATAATTTGTGCGTGTCTATATACTATATCTCATCGTTTGGGGGCCCAAGGATGTCGGGGGCCCTGCACATAAGTGAGGAACAATTGTTGAGGCTCTACATATTTCCTCGATGTGAAATTTTGAAGCTCTTTTATATAGTTAAAAATATTACTCGTGTCACTTAATCTGTATTACTTAAACTATTATTCAGAAAGATGTATATGGCTGTGACCTGATTCTTCATTTATCTCAGAATGTGTCCGTGTACTAAGTGATGCAGTCAATGTATAATTTGTATCAGAAAGACAAACATTCAAACTATTTATTCACTGACAATTGACGTCTGATATTATCGGAAATACAACGCGGATTTCTTAAGTATTGATTTGTCTAATTCTGAAATGTTACTCAACACTTAAGTAAATGGAAAGATTTAAGCTGAACCTATTTTCAAAAGTGATAGGCAGCTACCAAACAGGGAGGTACTACCGCCTGGGAAGATATTGGAAGCATAATGTGTTGTCTAATGGTAGACCCTGCTGCCATATGGCATCACGAAAATTGTGACCAAGTCCCAGGTTGCTGATCTGACTTTCTGCCACATTTACACACAATTGCAGGGTCTCTTAACATTGACAACACAAAATACATATATTGTTTCTCACTCTTGATCTTTTTTTATTTTATTCTTTATGGTTCTTTATTATTATTATCGCAGTATTATTATTATTTTTATTTTTATTATTATTGCAGTGTTGTTGTTATTATTATTATTGTTATTATTATTATTATTTTATTATTATTTTTGTATTTTTTTAATTTTACTTATTTAAATTATTATTATTATTATTATTAATATTATTATTATTATTATTATATTTTCGCCCCCCAGGCCCCGATGTGGGTCAGTGATCTGTGCCCGGGTGGGATAATCACCGTAAAAAACAAAAAAAGCGTCAAATATTTTCACTAATAATTACTGTACTCGCTCTCATGACAAACGGATGAACTTAACTGTCTAATTTACTTGCCATTATTATTTTCCATGACACTACAAACAATATTTTTGGTGTTTGATAAAGAACTGTACTTAGAGGAAGATGAATGTAACAACTACACAGAATCGATCGATATATTTCACAAGGGTTTTATTCCGCCGAGTAATGAACCTGAAACGATCGATATATTTTACCAAAATCTTCAATTCCACTAAGTAATACCCAGGATCAATATATACTTCACAATAGGTTCGAAACCGCCAAGTAATAGGGAGAACCGATCAATTATACTTCATAAGGAACCTATTCCGATCCTATTTCGCCGAGAGAGAGAGAGAGAAATTGATACAGGTGTCCTTCAAGAGAGATCCCACTAGCACGCTCCTTTTCTTTCCTATTTCTCCTTTCCTCCTTCTCCTCATCTTCTTCTAGCTTATTCTGCTCTTCTACCTGATTTTCCCTCCTGTTTCTATTCCTCTTTTTCTTCTTCCTTCCTCCCCTTTTCCTCCTACTGTTTCTTCTTCTTCCTCTTTTTCTTCTTTTTCTTCTTCCTTCGTTTCTTCTTCTTCCTCCTCCTCCTGTTCCTCCGTTTTTTCTCCTACTGTTACTTCTTCTTCTTCTTCTCCTCTTCCTCTTCCTCCTACTTGCCCTCTTCCTTCCCTTCCTTCCCCCCTCTCTTCCTCCTCCTCTTCCTCTTTCTTCCTCTCTTTTCCAAGGCATATCCTCCTCATTTTCATCTTCCTTCGTCTCCTTCTCCTCATCCTCCTCCTCTCTAAAGTTGAAGACCGAGTTCCTCATCTCCTTCATCCTTCCATCCTTTTAAAGTGATGGAGTAAAGGGGAAAAAAAGTCGTCGCTTCTCTAAACTTTACTTTCCAAGCGTTATGGTTAACGATGTGAAGTTTCCCTTATTCCCTCCTTCACCCTAGCGTCATGGACCAAAACACCCTCAGTTGGAATTCCTTCTTCACCCTATCGTGAGGCACCAGGTTTAATACCTCCTTCACCCTAGTGTAATGGAACACAGCATCCTCACTCACTCCTTCGCCCTAGCGTGATGGAACAACCTCACTCTCTACTTCACCCCAGCACAACACAACACAACACAACACAATACAACACAACATAGAGAGTCTCCACCCAAAAATTATGAACATATGCCTTGTGTTAGGTACGTGTGAGGCAACAAGACAAGCCACATACGGATAAAAAAAAAAAATCTTTCAGTTTTAGAGGAGGAAGATATCTCTCTTGTCCCAAGCTGGGTAGGAGCCAAAACAAGGAGAAGCTATTCGTCCCAGGGTGACCAGCTGCAAGGTGAGAGGGTAAATTCTGCCTGTTGTGCATAGAAGTATACTGTATTAATGCTGTGTATAGGATCTTGGGAGTATTTAAGCTAAGTGTCTCATTCTATTCGGATTGTAGATATGATGTGATATTCTTCGACGTTTATATAACTTTTTAGAGAATTGATTGATATGTCTGTCTGCCTGTCTGTCTGTCTGTCTGTCTGTCTGTCTGTCTGTCTGTCTGTCTGGGGAACTATCTCGCCACCAGCCAAACTCTAAATTATTTCTTCATCTCCAACTACAGTAATTTTCTTTTTGCCTTTTGTACATTTTGCAAAAAAGTGAACAAAATCGCTAAAGAAAAAGACTTATCGTGGAAGGAAGGAGTCTGATGGCCAAGAGATGCAAATGATCATTGATTCCGGTGCAGACTGAGTTGAATTGCTTTGTTCGATAAATCTCTTCAATAGTTAGGAAAAAAATTGTAAAAATTCAATGTTGAAAAGATGGAATAACCTGACGGCACCAACTCCCTTCCCTTCCCTTCCTCTCTCTCTCTCATACCCCTCCCTTCCTTTACCCCACCCCTTCCCTCCCATTGTCCTACCATTCCTCCCCTGTTGGCCCTCCTATTAGAGAAAGAAAACAATATATATTTTTTTGGAAGGGTAACTGTCATAAGAAGTTGTGTTCCTTGTTGATGTGTGTGTAATAATAATAATAATTAACGGTTTTATTGAAAAACTTGGCAGCCAGAAGGCTGAAAATATACAGTTACATATTTGAAGGTTAAGGTTACGAATTACAAATAACAAGTAACATAAAGTGACACAAAACCAAAGAACATAATACTTAGATGGGGATCTGCTCAAACCTGATTCATTTTCAACATATTGATGACAGTGTAAGGAGCAGTGTTTACTGGGAGTGAATACGCCGTTTCTTCATATTGATGATAATTTTTACAATGGTTGGGACTGGGCTGTTCTTATAGCGATCAGTTCGTGCACGTATGGGGCAGACCCGGTTGTGGTGTCGAACAGCAATTCTCAGACTAGGGGATCCCCAGGCAGTAGTAGGAGCCGGTGTCGGGGATGGTGAAAACTTCTTGCAAATTTGCAGATGAGGTCGTGGTGATGGCCGTGAAGTCCGAAAGGATCTAGTGTGTTGAGCGCTGCTTGATATGTGGAGTAGGAAGGGGAGAGAATAATCTTGCATGCCCTCTTTTGCACTTTTTCTAGGTGTTTACGTTGTGTGGCATTTAGGGAGGAAGACCAGGTGGGGGAGGCATAGGTGAGCTTGGGAAGTATGAATGTTGTGTATACACTGAGGAGCTCGTGTGCGGGAACTCCGAGGGACTTGAGTCGGCGGAGGAGGTGGAGACGGAAACTGGAGGATTTGACAACTTCACTGACGTGTGGTTTCCAATTTAGTTTGTTGTCTATGGTGACGCCGAGGAGCTTCGTGGAATCTACAACCTGGGGTGTGTTCGGACCTGGGGCTAATGGAAGGAGGTGGGACAATGTCGGAGGAGGTTGATGTGCGCCAACCATGGTCTTGGGTATAGTTTGATGAGTGACATGGTTGTTGTGGTGGCCAGTTTTGGGAATTCATTCAATAAATCTGAAGGGTAATTATGATTTGGGGAGCAGAATTGTTGACGCTGGTCAATGGTGGAGTCAATCTGACATATTTCCAGCGACAGGGGTTCTCTTCGGGGCATGGTGGTGAGCATAAGGAAGCAGAGTGGTCCCCATCTTGGGCCTTGCTGGGGGACGCCACAGGTGAGTGACTGAGAAGGTGGAGATATTATTGTGTGTGGGATGCAGAGAGCAGGAAAGAAGTGAAAGGAAAAGTACGGTTGGAGGGGAAGGAAGAGGTAAAGTGTTAAGAGTGAGACGTGTGGAATAATTGAGAGAGAGAGAGAGAGAGAGAGAGAGACTAAACACACACAAAAAAAGAAATGAAAACAAAATAATACAAAAATAAATTGTCATAGTCGAAGGTGCAGTCATCGATATAAAGTACTCGGTCTATTAACTCTGAACTATTGACAGAAAAATACGAGACAAATAAGCCGACAAATTGAGCCATTAAAGGTCTCTCATGAACTTCTGCCGCTACAGTAGGGATAAACACTAGTAATTGATATACTGGTAAAATAAAACCCCCACACACAGACCACCGAACTAAAAGCTTCCGGCGATAAATAAATTAATATATCAGGTAATTTAGATAAAATTTCGATAAAGTGATAATTTATATACATTTTTATATATTTTTTTTTAAATTTAAACTTGACTGTAAATAAGAACTATCATATAAATAATAACACTGTAAAATATAAATAAATAACATAATTATTAACTTAATGTTTTTTAACTTTGCCCTAAACTTTACAAGGGAACTTTACCGGGTACAACTGGACGGTCTCCTACGCTACATGACTCTGAACACACGAGAGAACTAAACACAGAACTCACGATTCTTCTTCATATGTGTATTGTGTTTTATATATATTCATTTATTGTCTTATTCTCTCTATGTTCAAAATATTCACTGGGGGTAAAAATAACAGCACGGATACAACACACTAATAACTAATCCCATTTTTTTTTAGCACGAAAGAACCATCATGGCCGACACTGTATACTAAAAAATCACCCACTTTCCCCAGATGCAAAGTTAGGTACCAATTCACAGATGGGTGAACTGGGAATCCACTAAGTGCAAGCCAATAATCCTAGGAATATGAAGCGAGAATTGTATCTACTCAGCCACAGCACACCTCTGGTCGGCAATAATCCGATAAAAAAAGTCTTTTATCTTTACATAGAGGGAACATAATGATGTACAACTCGTGTCAAACGCTGCATTAGGTTACGTCGTATAGTTTAGTACAGTAAAATAAAAAAAAACCTTGAACAGAGGAGCGACGGTCAGCTGAAAGTGAACCAAGTCGATGTGCCATTGTAGTTTGATGTCCACCCTCACTACGCACGACCAGAATCTACATAATACTCAATAAACAACGACTAGACACGAGGCCTGTTAGAGGGGTTATTCTTTACTCTTAAATCTATCAAAAGCTCGAGATTAGCGTTACGACAATCCTCCCAAATCCTTGTTACTAAAACATTTCTCGGCGAGGATTATCAAAGAACAAATCCTAGCATCGTGTTTTTCCTCGTACCTGGGGGAAAGGACATGTAAAGATGCAGTAGTCTCAGTGAAATGTCGACCTCATGTTCAAATCGTTCCTCTACTTAGGGGTTCTTGTAGTTATCTTTTGCAGGAAGATTAAGCTTATTATCTGTAAGTTCTTCTTTCCAAAATATAAATTATACCATTGTAGAGAGTAGTGTCAGTGATGATGCAACAGTGGCCTAACAAAAGCACCATACAGACAACCCACGGAACAGACCAAAACAATAGTGCCAGTAGTGATGTAACAACAATGGTCTAACAAAAGCACCCTACAGACAAGCCACGGAACAGACCAAAACAATAGTGCCAGTAGTGATGTAACAACAATGGTCTAACAAAAGCACCATACAGACAAGCCACGGAACAGACCAAAACAATAGTGCCAGTAGTGATGTAACAACAATGGTCTAACAAAAGCACCATACAGACAAGCCACGGAACAGACCAAAACAATAGTGCCAGTAGTGATGTAACAACAATGGTCTAACAAAAGCACCATACAGACAACCCACGGAACAGACCAAAACAATAGTGCCAGTAGTGATGTAACAACAATGGTCTAACAAAAGCACCATACAGACAAGCCAAGGAACAGACCAAAACAATAGTGCCAGTAGTGATGTAACAACAATGGTCTAACAAAAGCACCCTACAGACAACCCACGGAACAGACCAAAACAATAGTGCCAGTAGTGATGTAACAACAATGGTCTAACAAAAGCACCATACAGACAAGCCACGGAACAGACCAAAACAATAGTGCCAGTAGTGATGTAACAACAATGGTCTAACAAAAGCACCATACAGACAAGCCACGGAACAGACCAAAACAATAGTGCCAGTAGTGATGTAACAACAATGGTCTAACAAAAGCACCATACAGACAAGCCACGGAACAGACCAAAACAATAGTGCCAGTAGTGATGTAACAACAATGGTCTAACAAAAGCACCATACAGACAAGCCACGGAACAGACCATAATAATAGTGCCAGTAGTGATGTAACAACAATGGTCTAACAAAAGCACCCTACAGACAAGCCACGGAACAGACCAAAACAATAGTGCCAGTAGTAATGTAACAACAATGGTCTAACAAAAGCACCATACAGACAACCCACGGAACAGACCAAAAACAATAGTGCCAGGAGGACGAACAATGGTCTAACAAAGCACCCTACAGACAAGCAAGCCACGAACAGACCAAAACAATAGTGCCAGTAGTGATGTAACAACAATGGTCTAACAAAAGCACCATACAGACAACCCACGGAACAGACCAAAACAATAGTGCCAGTAGTGATGTAACAACAATGGTCTAACAAAAGCACCCTACACACAAGCCACGGAACAGACCAAAACAATAGTGCCAGTAGTGATGTAACAACAATGGTCTAACAAAAGCACCCGACAGACAACCCACGGAACAGACCAAAACAATAGTGCCAGTAGTGATGTAACAACAATGGTCTAACAAAAGCACCATACAGACAAGCCACGGAACAGACCAAAACAATAGTGCCAGTAGTGATGTAAGAACAATGGTCTAACAAAAGCACCCTACAGACAAGCCACGGAACAGACCATAACAATAGTGCCAGTAGTAATGTAACAACAATGGTCTAACAAAAGCACCATACAGACAAGCCACGGAACAGACCAAAACAATAGTGCCAGTAGTGATGTAACAACAATGGTCTAACAAAAGCACCATACAGACAAGCCACGGAACAGACCATAACAATAGTGCCAGTAGTGATGTAACAACAATTGTCTAACAAAAGCACCATACAGACAAGCCACGGAACAGACCAAAACAATAGTGCCAGTAGTGATGTAACAACAATGGTCTAACAAAAGCACCATACAGACAAGCCACGGAACAGACCAAAACAATAGTGCCAGTAGTGATGTAAATAACAATGGTCTAACAAAAGCACCATACAGACAACCCACGGAACAGACCAAAAACAGTGCCAGTAGTGATGTAAATAAATAATGTATTCAAAACAAAAGCACCATACAGACAAGCCTAACGGAACAGACCAAAAACAATAGTGCCAGTAGTGATGTAACAATGGTCTAACAAAAGCACCACAAGCTACTGAACAGACCAAAACAATAGTGCCAGTCGTGATAAACAACAATGGTCTAAATAAAAGCACCATACAGACAAGCCACGGAAACATTCAAAAACAATAGTGCCAGTAGTGATGTAACAACAATGGTCTAACCAAGCACCATATGATAAACCCACGGAACAGACTAAAACAATAGTGCCAAGTAGTGATGTAACAACAATGGTCTAACAAAAGCACCCTACAGACAAGCCAACGAACAGACCAAAACAATAGTGCCAGTAGTGATGTAACAACAATGGTCCAACAAAAGCACCATACAGACAAGCCACGGAACAGACCAAAACAATAGTGCCAGTAGTGATGTAACAACAATGGTCTAACAAAAGCACCCTACAGACAACCCACGGAACAGACCAAAACAATAGTGCCAGTAGTGATGTAACAACAATGGTCTAACAAAAGCACCATACAGACAAGCCAACGAACAGAGCAAAAACAGTAGTGCCAGATAGCAAGACCCACAAAGCAGGTTCAAACAGTAGTGCCAGTGGAAAGTCACCTGGTGTTGCTGGTGATTCATGGTGGCCTTTCAGGCGAGGAGTGCCATTTGTAAAGTGCCAGAACTATGTAGTATGTACAACGGGTGCCTGGGAGAGCAAGGTACGTTGGTGAGAGAGAGGAAGAGACTGCGCTATGTTGGAGAGAGAGTGAGAGAGTGTGGTTTGTTGGAGAGAGAAAGTGGGAAAGTGTGGTGTGTTGGGGAAAGTGCGTAGTATGTTGGAGAGAGTATGGGTGCGTTTGGGTGAGTTTGGAAGAGAGAGGAACGAAGGGAAGACGATGAAGAGAAGGTTGAGGCAAACATAATGTAAAAAGAGAGTTAGTAGGAGAGAGAGGAGGAGGGGGGGGAGGAGGAGGAAGAAGAGAAGAGGAAGAGGAGGAGGAAATAGGTTGCACAAAAACAGGACTGGAAGAGAAGAAGGTTGGAGAAATCTGGGGAGAAGACAGGGCTAAAGGCGAAGAGAAGACTAGGGGAGAAGAGAGAACCGGGGAAGGGGAGAAGGCTTGAGAGAAGATGAAGCTGGTAAGAAGAAGAAGAGAGAGAGGGTGAGGAGAAGACTACGAAGAGGTTAAGGGTGAAAAGGGCTGGAGGAACTGTAAAGAGAGAGAGAGAGAGAGAGAGAGAGGCGACCTGGGTTAAGGGATAAGGATAGGAAGTGAGAGGGATAAGGGAAAGAAAGGGCTGAGTGAAGGGGAAACAGGGCAGTGGAAAAGGGGTAAAATGAGGAGTGAGAGAAGGGCTGCAGGAGAAAGTGAGGGCTGAGAAGAGGGGTTAGAGTAAGGGGTGGGGAAAGGGCTAGAGTGAGGATGGAGAGAGGGACAAGTCATATTTATAGAGAGGTTTTGGAGAGGGTTATGGAGAGTGCTGAGGAAGTAAGAGGGGCTAGTATTGAGGACTAGACTGATGGGGGAGAGGGGAGAGGGCTAGGGAGAGGGTTAGAGAGGGGGAGAGGGACTTCAGGGCGCTAGTGGTGGTGTATCATTGGCCAAAGGAATTTCCATCGTTCGTATCACGCCAAGTCAGCTTTTGTGTGTGTGTATGTGTGCTTGTTTATATATACAGAGCATTGACCTTCTAGAAGGAACCAAAAGCAAAAATCACTTACCTAGGTCACTCACTCACTCGCTCGCTCACTCACTCACAACTCACTCATACATCATGTGTGGTGTTAGTCCTTTCATGTTAACGTACCTAAAGGCTTAGTTCCTGTTTCCATTAAGTCCTATGTTAAACACTACTTCAAGGTGTCGCTGGGTCCGTCTGTCTAGCGCTCACCAAGGGAGAAAGAGAGAGAGAGAGAGTATGGCCCAAATATGCAGAGCTCATAAAAATATAAAAAAATTAGGAACGATTAACATTCACGATTTACTAGCAAGAAATATGTGTTGAAAATTACAGATTACACAGACATAAATAACTGTATGAACTGGGGACAAGTTTGAGAATGTTTTGTGAGGAAGAAAAGTACAAATTGGGGAAAAAACAGCTTTGATATGAATAAATTACTGGATAAACGTAAATGGGAAAAAACGCGTCTTTAACTAGGAAAAAATGAAAGAATGGAAGGAAATTAATGTAAATATAACGTGAATAACCAAGAATGAAGAATAGAAGGATATTATTAGATGTAAAATATGTATAACCAGGAAAGAAAAAAAAATAAAGAAAAAATAATAGAAAATAGTGAATAACCGACGGAGAAAAAATGAATGAATAAAAATTGAAGACAAAATATATATAAAAATAATAAAAAATAGCATATAAAATAAAATAAAATAAATACGAATATATATCAGAATAAATTGAAACAAACTGATGTGAAAATAGATATCACGAGGAATTATTTTTAAATAAACCCGAGAAAAAAAAAGTTGTTCCATGAAACCTTTGAGAAAAATTAATTGATTTCCATAACT
>NW_024735697.1:0-29397 GCF_018991925.1 Homarus americanus | reverse complement strand
TCATTGTACTTCGTTCCGGTTACGTATTACTGATCCCAGTATCTTCGTTTATAGATTATGAACAGAGTGGGCTAGTACTGACCCTGGGGACCCCACTGGTTACACGGCCCCTCAGATTTAACACCATCTACGCTGACCCTCTGCGTTCTATTGGTGAGCCATGATTTTTATCAATTAAAACTTCCCTCGATACCATGAACCTTAATTTTCTCAAGCCTCTGATGCGGTACTCTGTCAAATGCTTTGCTAAGAGTCTAGTAAATAACATCGTAATTTTTTCGTCGATCTACTACCTCAGACTTTTCTAAAAACGTCCATGATTTGTTGGACTTGGTGTCATCCTCGATATATATGTTATGTGTTTTCAAGGAGGTAATTTCCTCTAGTGTATTTAAGTTCGTGAATAAACCTCTAGTTGCGCCATCTAGAGAGTTAACCCATAAACCGGCAACCGTCGACTCAATGTGTAGCTGGCGTGTACGTATACAGTTTACAACCTCGATGTACGATGACAGTTGGCTCTCAGTTTTGCTTTTCAGTTGGTCGCTCGTCAATAAGAGTTAACAAAGGTTTCGGTTTTTTTTACTCTGAATAATATGAAGAAAAAATGAAAGGATTTGTTTCTTTGTAGAATTAGGGTTTTCGGGTAAAAATTATGTACCAGCATCTTTATATCCTTTATAAATTAGGGAATGAAAACATAATAAATGATATAAAGATAGTGACTACCCCAAAATAGGTGTGGTACTTAACCCATACTAACGTGATCTACGGCAGCTGGAATGCAGAGGAGGCTGACCAGTAGCAACCTCTGTAGAAACTTAATGATTGAGTTGCACAGCCCTCCTTCCCTTCCTCCGTTTGTTTGTGTTTGTTTTCCTGCATGTTTATTCGGACGATATCTTAGTCACTCTCTGAACCAGGAAGCTGAAAATTTAACAGGAGAGAAGTGACCAAGGGTTTTTGGCAAAACTTGATCTTTGCAAATAGAGCCCAAACAGGTGACCGGGAAAAAAGTCACAATATTGGTTAGGTTACGTTGCTTTTTCCCGTATTTTTATCCTTGATTCGCCCAAATATGTCCATCAGACAACTGCTCCACACTTTTCCAAAAGCCAGACCAACTGCTTGAATGACTAATAAGTTGATAAGTTGTGAAATGATAAACAAATAAAAGCCTTCTTCAGGGATAGGTCCAGGTACAGTATACTTTGTGTGTGCAGTTCATTTCGTGGCCATATTGCTGATAAAACCCATTCACTACAGGGACGCCACTTTTTAATATTTAATTTTGCTAACACCGACAATTGTATTAGTACCCAACAGGTAAATAAACTATCAACCAAGAGTGTGTCAGCATTTTTCTCCTAGTAGCTAAATCGCTCCTACAGTTTGTACAGAACTAAAATATACTCCTAAATATTCTGTAATACTCAACGCCACAATATTCTGACCACTAGGTCAAATCAACACCTTTATGACCTCTACTCTGTATTACTTTTTGCGCTACCGTCCACAGGATGGGTATGGGTGCACAATAAACTAGCTACTGTCTGGAGCAAAACTAAAAGACCACGCACACACACACAAATCATCCCCCAGGTATGGTGCTGGCGGACCACCCCTAACAACAAAAAGATCCAACACTTTACACGCTTCGTTTTCCCACAACACGATCACATAATGAGAGGTGTCTCATGTAACTCATTATCTAACACAAGTGCTTGGGGTTCAATTTGATCCTGGAGTGACATGACGCTGTGTGTGTGTGATTTTTTTAGTTTTTGCTCCAGACAACCTATGTCCACCTGTTCACCGTGGACATCGATGAAGATTCAACATCGGATCAGATGTGCATCTCAAGCTTTTGGCAGACTCCTACCCGTGTCTTCAGCTGTGGGGAGCTGAAATTATCTACAAGTTGCACGTATATCGAGCAGTGGTCCTCCACACTGCTATATGGCAGTGAGACATAGGTCACATACAGGAGGCACCTCAAGGCACTTGAAAACTTTCACCAACGTAGTCTACGTTCCATCCTCTTGAGTTCGCTGGGAAGACAAGAGAACAAATGCCAGTATTCTTGCTGACACCAACTGTAGAACATCGGGGCTACCATTATCCATGAACAACTACGTTGGACTGGCCATATTACCCACGGATGACAGTGGAGCTGCCAGCAGCTGCTTTTACAGTCACTAACGGATGGTAGAAGCGTAATGCTGGCGGGCAACTTGAATAGGTATACGGATAGTCTTAAGACAAACCTGAAAAAGTACCAAATCGACCTCCCTCACCTGAGAGACGATTATCTCCAAGCCCGTCCCAAAAGGAGGGTGCGGGGCTCAGAAGACGCTCCAGCCACTGCGGGGGCGCCAGATAATATATATATGGGTCAGATTATGCGGTCAGAGGAACCCACCCCGCAACCCCCATGGGACTGTCACTATGGATGGAAGGTCACGGTTGCGACGGTGGCGTAAGCTGTCAGGTCAGATTAACCAGTCAACAGGTAATGTGCCGAGGTCACTGGGTCTAATGCTGGGCCCCGCGGCCACACGCGAGGGCCGCGGGCAGTCGCTCCTGTTCGCCCCCTAAGGACGGGCCTGATTACCTCACACCGTAACGCTTGGGAGGAGCACCACACAAAGGTGTCTAATACTTTCCAGAGTTAAGCGAATGCATACCAGGGCAAACAAAGCGCCAGCACCGGGAACGCTGCTGCTGCCTCCGCACTAGATGTAACCCCCACATGCAACATCTGTGGAAGGCCCTCCCATCGTTAATAACTCGTATCACTGTATCATGGCTGGATGATAGTCATACTCGATTCAGTGACAGCAAAGTAGTAGTGTGTGTGTGTGTGTGTGTGTGTGTGTGTCTGAAACAAATCATTGAAGCAGTAAAGTGAAGCAGGAATACACTAATAACGACCCAATGCAAAACGACAGTGTGACTCAACGTTAACAAGATATATACACTTGGCAAGACAATCTTTGTGAGTCCGTGTGTGACAGTCTTACGGTGGAGAAGATCCCGACCTGAAGCGTCACCTCTGTCCCAGTTATTCTTCCACAATGATAATATTAAATACTAGGAATCATTATCATGTTTGTTATATTTGTATTAATTAGCAAGATGTGTGTGTTCCATATATCACCGTGGCCAGTGAACCATGACCCACCTCCTGCTCCCCCCCCCCTCTTTACATTGTATGTTATGGTGCTCAGAAACACCTGCTCTCTCTCTCTCTCTCTCTCTCTCTCTCTCTCTCTCTCTCTCTCTCTCTCTCTCTCTCTCTCTCTCTCTCTCTCTCTCTCTCTCTCTCTCTCTCTCTCTCTCTCTCTCTCTCTCTCTCTCTCTCTCTCTCTCTCTCTCTCTCTCTCTCTCTCTCTCTCTCTCTCTCTCTCCTCTCTCTCTCTCTCTCTCTCTCTCTCTCTCTTCTCTCTCTCTCTCTCTGTGGGGGGGGCAGCAACAGGTGGTGGGTGAGGCAGGGGTAACGAGTGTGGTGGGTAGGCAGGGAGTAACAAGTGTGGTGGTTGGGGTAGAGTAACAAGTGTGGTGGGTGAGGCAAGGTAACAGATGTGGTGGGTGAGGCAGGGGTGGCACAGGGTGTGGTGGATGAGGGCGGGTAACAAGTGAGGTGGGTGAGGCAGGGTGACAGGTGTGGTGGATGAGGCAGGGTCACAAGTGTGGTGGATGAGGGCAGGGTGGCAGGTGTGGTGGATGAGGCGGAGGGTAACAGGTGTGGTGGATGAGGCAGGGTAACAAGTTGTGGTGGATGAGGCAGGGTAACAGATGTGGTAGGTGAGGCAGGGTAACAGGTGTGGGTGACCCGGAAAATAATTAAACTGCGGTGTTTAGCTGGCCAATAACAGCATACTTCAACGACTAGACCTTGCCAACATCTGCCTCCTTCCACCACCCCGCAGTGTCAGAGAGGCTCATAAAAATAGTGATTGTGTAGGTGGAAGTGTGTGGGTGGTGGTGGGGGGTAGGAAGAGGTATTGATAGTGGCTCAGTTCAATTAGAGCATCAATGTCGTCACTCCTCCCTTGGCACTGTATATATTTTCACTCGCGATGTTCTTGTGTTTATTTAATCGTCACCAAGACTTTATATAGATATTTGTAATTTACTTCTTTTTATTCGTTTGTCTCAAGAGCCCGGCACATGTCTCCTCAGATACACAATAAATGGAGCAGTGTGGTGGTGGAGTGTGGCCACCTTCACCTTAGCCGACACTGTTGTTTGTTTACATCTAACACGCTCACTGCCCTCTGTTGTTATAGTGCTATCCCTCTCTAATAGGCAGCATGGTGACCCACACACTATATTAACACAGTATATGTAACCTGCAATGGTACCTACACACTATATTAACACAGTATATGTCTCTAGCCTGCAGCATGGTGACACACTATATTAACACAGTATATGTCTCTAACAGGCAGCATGGTGACCCACACTATATTAACACAGTATATGTCTCTAACAGGCAGCATGGTGACCCACACACTATATTAACACAGTATATGTCTCTAATAGGCAGCATGGTGACCCACACACTATATTAACACAGTATATGTCTCTAACCTGCAGCATGGTGACCCACACTATATTAACACAGTATATGTTAACCTGAGCATGGTACCACACTATATTAAAGTATATGTCTCTAACCTGCAGCATGGTGACCCACACACTATATTAACACAGTATATGTCTCTAACCTGCAGCATGGTGACCACACTATATTAACACATATATGTCTCTAACAGGCAGCATGGTGACCCACACTATATTAACAGTCTTTGATCACTTGGTTAGTGAAGTAAATTAAGGTTAAGTACATAAATATTAGTTGACTTTGTATGATGCATCAAGTTCTCTTTCATGTTCTGGTTAACCTAATATAACGACACCCAGGTTCCTGAGTCTCACATTCATACGATGGATATTTCCTTTCTCGTAAGTGACGATGTAATAATGTTTACACATTCAAAAAGTATCTTTACGGATGTGTCAATCAATGTCAAAATGAACACTTCACTCTTGCTGTCAAATCCTTGACCGTTTTGCCCTATTTATTGTTAAACACAAAATTATAACGATACTTTTGACTGACTTAATCTAAAATACAAAAATAACTTGAAATAAAATAAACATTAACATTAACCATCCCTTTTTTAGGGGCAACTACGTCAGTATGTTAATTTATCCCTAGAGTGGTGCCAAGTGAACGTACATATTTAAGGTAGAGATCTCAGTGTAATTTAGATTTTATTTATTTAAATATATATATATATATATATATATATATATATATATATATATATATATATATATATATATATATATATATATATATATATATATATATTATTATTTATTTATTTATTTATTTATTTATTTTTACTCCCCAAGACGTCTTCCTGGTAGCTGTCACATGTACTGATAAATGCTATAATACCACTATGGGAAAATAATCTGGTAATGGAGAAACGTAAACATTGGTGGCAGTGTGTTGTTCCCTTGCACCAGAACAACCTATCACTCATTATGTTGTATTATTATTATTGTTATTGTTGGTGGAGGCGGCGGTAATGGTAGTGATGGTATTATTAAGTATCCAGTTAGATGTGTGTAGTAGATGAGCTGGTTAGTGAGTCACATCACGCTGAGTTAGTGACAATAGCCGGGACAGTAATTCACTTCCTCGTGGGCCAGGCACCGACCAGTGTGTGTTTGTAGGGGTAGACAGTGTTAGTGTGTCACAAGGTTGTTCTTATGACGACACACACACACTGCACGAACGTCCACATGCGTTAGGCAGCCTCATTACGGATATGTTCGTAAAGCTGAGTTAGAAATATAATAATGAAAATGATAATGATGAAAATAATACCATTAATAATGATAATAATAATAATAATAATGCCGAATTAAGTTATTTTACCCCATGTGGATTTAAGCAGGGTTACTATTATTTACATGACCTAAGGGAGGAGTGAGGTATAAACAAGTCTGGCTTTGGTCACACCTGTGCACCTGGACAAACAACCACCTCTTAACAATATACTGTACATGTAAATTCACAGGCAGCGTGACACTCTTGACGCAGAGGCTTGGTTAACTATAATATTTCACACACACATACAGTACAATATGACACCAGAGGAAGATTGGCACTTTCGTAGGTCGTGGACACTTACATATAGTAGGTCGTGGACACTTACATATAGTGGGTCGTGGTGCCCATATGGTAGGTCGTGGGTACTTACATATGGTGGGTCGTGGACACTTACATATGGTGGGTCATTGGTGCCCACATATGTGTAGGTCGTGGACACTTATATGGTAGGTCGTGGTACTTACATATGGTAGGTCGTGGGTACTTACATATGGTGGGTCGTGGACACTTACATATGGTGGGTCGTAGACACTCATATGGTAGGTCGTGGACACTTACATATGGTGGGTCGTGGACACTTACATATGGTGGGTCGTGGACACATATGGTAGGTCGGACACTTACATATGGTAGGTCGTGGACACTTACATATGGTAGGTCGTGGGTACTTACATATGGTAGGTCGTGGGTACTTACATATGGTAGGTCGTGGACACTTACATATGGTAGGTCGTGGGTACTTACATATGGTAGGTCGTGGACACTTACATATATGGTAGGTCGTGGTACTTACATATGGTAGGTCGTAGTCTTACATATGGTGGGTCGTGGACATATAGTGGAGTCGTGGACACTTACATATGGTAGGTCGTGGACACTTACATATGGTGGGTGGACACTTACATATGGTAGGTCGTGGACACTTACATATGGTAGGTCGTGGACACTTACATATGTGGTAGGTCGTGGACTGCCATATGGTAGGTCGTGGACACTTACATATGGTGGAGTCTTACATATGGTAGGTCGTGGACACTTACATATGGTAGGTCGTGGACACATATGGTAGGTCGTGGGTACTTATATGGTGGGTCGTGGACACTTTACATATGGTAGGTCGTGACACTTACATATGGTAGGTCGTGGACACTTATATGGTGGGTCGTGGGCACTTACATATATGGTAGGTCGTGGACACACATATGGTAGGTCTGGACACTTACATATGGTAGGTCTGGGTGCCACATATGGTAGGTCGTGGACCTTATGGTAGGTCGTGGGTACTTACATATGGTGGGTCGTGGGTGCCATATGGTGGGTCGTGGACACTTACATATGGTGGGTCTGGGCCTTTACATATAGTAGGTCGTGGACACTTACATATGGTAGGTCGTGGACACTTACATATGGTAGGTCGTGGACACTTACATATGGTAGGTCGTGGGTATATGGTAGGTCGTGGACTTACATATGGTAGGTCGTGGACACTTACATATGGTGGGTCGTGGACACTTACATATGGGTAGGTCGTGGTACTTACATATGGTGGGTCGTGGTACTTACATATGGTGGTCGTGGACACTTACATATGGTAGGTCGTGGTGCTTACATGGTAGGTCGTGGACACTTACATATGGTAGGTCGTGGTACTTACATATGGTGGGTCGTGGGTGCTTACATGGTAGGTCGTGGACACTTACATATAGGTGGGTCGTGGACACTTACATATGGTAGGTCGTGAACTTGACATATGGTAGGTCGTGGACACTTATATGGTAGGTCGTGGACACTTACATATGGTAGGTCGTGGACACTTACATATGGTAGGTCGTGGACACTTACATATGGTGGGTCGTGGACCTTACATATAGTTGGTCGTGGACACTTACATATGGTAGGTCGTGGGTACTTACATATGGTAGGTCGTGGGTACTTACATATGGTGGGTCGTGGACACTTACATATGGTAGGTCGTGGTTCCATATGGTAGGTCGTGGACACTTACATATGGTAGGTCGTGGGACTTACATATGGTAGGTCGTGGGTGCTCATATGGTAGGTCGTGGACATACATATGGTAGGTCGTAGACACTTACATATGGTAGGTCGTGGACACTCATATGGTAGGTCGTGGACACTTACATATGGTAGGTCGTGGACACTTACATATGGTGGGTCTGTGACACTTACATATGGTAGGTCTGACACTTACATATGAGGTCGGACACTTACATATGTAGGCGTGGACACTTACATATGGTGGGTCGTGGACACTTACATATGGTGGTCGTGGAACCTTACATATGGTAGGTCGTGGACACTTACATATGGTGGTCGTGGACACTTACATATGGAGTCGTGGACACTTACATATGAGGTCGTGGACACTTACATATGGTAGGTCGTGGACACTTACATATGGTAGGTTATGCACCTTACATATGGTAGGTCGTGGACACTTACATATGGTAGGTCGTGGACACTTACATATGGTAGGTCGTGGTACTATATGGTAGGTCGTGGACACTTACATATATTGGTCGTGGACACTTACATATGGTAGGTCGTGGGACTTACATATGGTAGGTCGTGGACACTTACATATGGTGGGTCGTGGGTACTTACATATGGTAGGTCGGACACATATAGTGGGTCGTGGACACTTACACGGTAGGTCGTGGACACTTATATAGTGGGTCGTGGACACTTATATGGTAGGTCGTGGACACTTACATATGGTGGGTCGTGGACACTTACATATGGTAGGTCGTGGACCTTACATATAGGTAGGTCGTGGACATATGTTGGGTCGTGAACAGGTCGTGGACCTTACATATGGAGGTCGTGGACATACATATGGTAGGTCGTGGACACTTTACATATGGTAGGTCGTGGACACTTACATATGGTAGGTCGTGGACACTTACATATGGTAGGTCGTGGACACTTACATATGGTAGGTCGTGAACATCATATATATGGGTCGTGAACTTACATATGGTGGTCGTGGACACTATATGTGGTAGGTCGTGACACTTACATATGGTAGGTCGTGGACACTTACATGGTGGGTCGTGTACTTACATATGGTAGGTCGTGGACACTTACATATATTGGGTCGTGGCCATAGGTCGTGGACATTACGTGGTCGTGGACACTTACATATGGTAGGTCGTGGACACTCATATGGTAGGTCTGCTTATATAGCATATGGTAGGTCGTAGACACTTATGGTAGGTCGTGGGACTTACATATGGTAGGTCGTGGACATATTCTGTGACATATGGTAGGTCGTGGACACTTACATATGGTAGGTCGTGGACTTACATATGGTAGGTCGTGGTCACATATGGTAGGTCGTGGACACTTACATATGGTAGGTCGTGAAGCCTTACATATGGTAGGTCGTGGGTACTTACATATGGTGGGTCTGGACACACATATGGTGGGTCGTGGACACTTTTATGGTAGGTCGTGGACACTTACATATGGTAGGTCGTGGTACTTACATATGGTAGGTCGTGGACCTTACATATGGTAGGTCGTGGACACTTACATATGTAGGTCGTGACATGGTAGGTCGTGGACACTTACATATGGTAGGTCGTGGACCTTACATATGGTAGGTCGTGGACTACTATGGTAGGTCGTGGACACTTACATATGGTGGGTCAGACCTTACATATAGTGGGTCGTGGACACTTACATATGGTAGGTCGTGGCCCCATATGGTGGGTCGTGAACCTTACATATGGTAGGTCGTGACACTTACATATGGTGGGTCGTGGTTATGTGTCGTGGACACTTTATATAGTGGGTCGTGGACACTTACATATGGTAGGTCGTGGACACTTACATATGGTAGGTCGTGGACACTTACATATGGTAGGTCGTGACACTTACCATATGGTAGGTCGTGGACACTTACATATATGGAGTCGTGGACACTTACATATGGTGGGTCGTGACACACATATGTTGGTCGTGACTGGACACTTACATATGGTGGGTCGTGGACACATATGGTAGGTCGTGGACACTTACATATGGTAGGTCGTAGACCACATATAGTGGTGTGGACACTTACATATGGTAGGTCGTGGACTGCATATGGTAGGTCGTGGACACTTACATATGGTGGGTCGTGACCTTACATATGGTGGGTCGTGGACACTTACATATGGTAGGTCGTGAACACTTACATATAGTGGGTCGTGGACACTTACATATGGTAGGTCGTGGACACTTACATATGGTGAGTCGTGGACACTTACATATGGTAGGTCGTGGACTATACATATGGTAGGTCGTGGACACTTACATATAGTAGGTCGTGGACCTTACATATAGTGGGTCGTGACACTTACATATGGTAGGTCGTGGACACTTACATATGAGTCGTGGACACTCATATGGTAGGTCGTGGACACTTACATATAGTAGGTCGTGGACACTTACATATAGTGGGTCGTGACACTTACATATGGTAGGTCGTGGACATACATATAGTAGGTCGTGGACACTTACATATGGTAGGTCGTGGGTACTACATATGGTAGGTCGTGGACACTTACATATGGTAGGTCGTGGCACTACGTATGGTAGGTCGTGAACACTTACATATGGTAGGTCGTGGACACTTACATATGGTAGGTCGTGGACACTTATGGTAGGTCGTGGACACTTACATATGGTGGGTCGTGGACACTCATATGGTAGGTCGTGACACTTACATATGGTAGGTCGTGGACACTCATATAGTGGGTCGTGGACACTTACATATAGTAGGTCGTGGACACTTACATATGGTAGGTCGTGGACACTTACATATGGTATGTCGTAGACACTTACATATAGTAGGTCGTGGACACTTACATATGGTAGGTCGTGAACCTTACATGGTAGGTCGTGGACACTTACATATGGTATGTCGTAGACACTCATATGTGGGTCGTGGGCACTTACATATAGTAGGTCGTGGACATATGGTAGGTCGGACACTTACATATGGTATGTCGTAGACACTTACATATAGTAGGTCGTGGACACTTACATATGGTAGGTCGTGGACACTTACATATGGTGGGTCGTGGACACTTACATATGGTAGGTCGTGGACACTTACATATGGTAGGTCGTGGACACTTACATATAGTAGGTCGTGGACACTTACATATAGTGGGTCGTGGACACTTACATATGGTAGGTCGTGGACACTTATATGGTAGGTCGTGGACACTTACATATGGTAGGTCGTGGACACTTCATATAGTAGGTCGTGGACACTTACATATAGTAGGTCGTGACACTTACATATGGTAGGTCGTGGACACTTACATATAGTAGGTCGTGGACACTTATGGTGGTCGTGGTGCTTACATATGGTAGGTCGTGGACACTATGGTAGGTCGTGGACACTTACGTATGGTGAGTCGTGAACACTTACATATGGTAGGTCGTGGACACATATGGTAGGTCGTAGACACTTACATATGGTGGGTCGTAGACACTTACATATGAGGTCGTGGACACTTACATATAGTAGGTCGTGGACACTTACATATAGTAGGTCGTGGACACCCATCGCCCGGCAGCAGGGACAGGACCAGGTCGCCTCCTTGGGTAACTCATCGCCGTACTGAGTTCCAAATATAGTGTGCGAAATCACCTCCTAGAAACAGTGTAGGGGTCATGTGTGTGTGAGGTCATGTGTGTGTGTGGGGGGGTCATGTGTGTTTGTGTGTGGGGTCATATGTGTTGTGGGGGTCATGTGTGTGTGTGTGTTGGGTCATGTGTGTATGGGGTCATGTGTGTGTTTGTGTGTGTGGGGGTCATGTGCGTATGGGGTCATGTGTGTGTGTGTGTATTTGTTCACTCCTTGTCACTCTCAAATTTGTACTATACTGACTGAAATTACTTGTTAAGTGACTCGCCCCTCCTGCCCTTATCATTGTATATTATTTATGTACCTCTTACTGGTTTTGTATAGATTCTGCTGATGATGATGAATTTGTCAGTAAACCATTATATAGTATTATTGTTAATATTACTGTTCTTATTTAATTATTATTATTATTATTATTATTTTTATTTGTATTATTATAAAATTATTATTATATTGTTTTAATATTATTATTATTATTTATTGTTGTAATATTATTATTATTAGTGTTATTATTATTATATTATTATTATTATTATCATCATCATCATCATCATCATCATCATCCTCCTCCTCCTCCTCCTCCTCATCATCATCATCATCATCACCATCATCATATCACACTTGCCAAAATGGCACCGACAATTCACTCAGACTTAACGTTCTCTATTCCTCAAGTTAAGATCAGGAACATTAACTTACTTAACTTTAAAAATTTGACTCAGATGGACGCCATCACAATAGGGGGAGGATGTGTTAAAGTGCTGTTTCCTCGTAAATGTTGGGGGGAGAGGGTTGGGGAGGAGAGTGATGGGGAGTAAGGGAGGGTGGGAGGAAGGTAAGGGGTATCTATGGTAAGAGAATAAAGAATGTGGAAGGATCTTTTGTGTGTGTGTATAGTGGGTGGAGGTGTATGCGAGGGAGGTGGGTGGCTGTGGGATACTACTCTGTGAGGAAGAAAAGTGAGGGGCCGTCTGGAGGTTGAGGCGCCCTTGGAATATGGTGAAGGCTGAGGTGTTTGCTCCTGCAGCGGGGGTGGAGGTCCTGCCGCCTGGTTGTGGTCGTGGGTTTTGCCATTTTGTTTATTGTTACTGTCGTGGTACAGCCGAAGTGAGTCATTTGGTGCCGTAGTTTTCTCGTGTTCGAGGATGACCGGCCCAAGGGCCACCTAGGCGTGTATTTGTTTAAGGTGTAGAAGCTGTCGCCAACACAACAATCACACGCTAAATTAACGAGTTGCATGTCCCAGTGTCAAGGAATAATCCAAGAAGACCGGACAACTTGCTAACTGCACTGGCTAACCATTACCCCTGAACACGATCCGCAAATCGATTAATATACCAGGTTCCAAATTACTGCTGGGTAGACAGAGGCAAATTACATAAATAAACTTGTCCATAGTTTCACCCTGCGTTTAACAGCCTGTTGACCCAGCAGTCTAAGTGCGTTTTCAGCCACAGAGCTACTGAACGGCTTGATGGCCCCGTACGAGCACTGAACTGCCTCCGGGGAAGCCTCGTAATTCATCATAAAAGTACAGGGGATTATAAGATTTGTAAATTCTGTAGCTGTAAACGGCAGCTTGTAGGTGTTCAGGGGTTGAATCTTGTTAGTACAAGGTTGAGGTGTACTCAGCGGGCGCCCATTACATCACAGGAATTATGTAGAGTCAGTGTAGAAATGGTCGGTGTGTTTTATGTGTGGGTCCATTACTGCCCTAACGGAGTCCGAGGAACCCACTTAGTATCTACAGGAAGAGTACTCACCGGGCCGCCTCCATCTTGAGTACCTTTAACTCTCCGTTAGGTTTGGCTGAGGTGGTATGTACTGACAGATTTTTAGTCAGTAGCGGTGAACATAATGTTACAGCTACACAGCACCGTGCCCGAGGAGAGGAAGTGCCTTATCGATATGGGTTCATTGTGTCAGAGGTCAGGTACCATTATGGCAGCTGGTCGAGAGTTTCCTGGGAATCGTGGCTATTTTTACATCTGACAGAGTTAACTTCATCATTATTTACGTCTGGAGGATACCTTTATATTTCTGTCGCCCCGCTAGTGG
The DNA here is from genome assembly GCF_018991925.1 of Homarus americanus. Taxonomy (NCBI): domain Eukaryota; kingdom Metazoa; phylum Arthropoda; class Malacostraca; order Decapoda; family Nephropidae; genus Homarus; species Homarus americanus. Next base: position 15,760 of record NW_024735697.1, on the reverse strand, counting down.
TGCCGAAGGACGCGGTCTTACTGACTGAGTCAGCGAGTGAGTGAGTAGCCCGAACAGTAACGACCACATACACGGTGATGAAATAGTGTTTACGTAGTAAGTATGGGCTGCTGCCTCAGTGTGGGGTCATTAGCTGCCCCAGTGTGGGATAATGGCTGCCCCAGTCTGGGGTAACTAAGCTGCCTCAGTGTGTAAAATAAGCTGCCTCAGTGTAGCTATGCTGCCTCAGTGTGGAACTAAGCTGCCCCCAGTGTGGGTAAATAAGCTGCCTCAGTGTGGAACTAAGCTGCCCAGTGTGGGTAACTAGTTGCCTCAGTGTGAGGTAACTAAGCTGCCTCAGTGTGGGTGAAATAAGCTGCCTCAGTGTGGGGTGAACTAAGCTGCCTGAGTGTGGGGTAAATAAGCTGCCCAGTGTGGGGTAATTGCTGCCTCAGTGTGGGGTAAATAAGCTGCCTCAATGTGGTGTAACTAAACTGCCTCAGTGTGGGGAACTAGCTGCCCAGTGTGGGAACTAAGCTGCCTCAGTGGGGTAAATAAGCTGCCTCAGTGTGGGGGAACTAAGCTGCCTCAGTGTGTAACTAAGCTGCCTCAGTGGGAGAATAAGCTGCCTCACTGGGGAATCTGCTGCCTCAGTGTGGGGTAACCAAGCTGCCCTCAGTGTTGGGTAACTAAGCTGCCTCAGTGTGGGGTGAGCTGCCTCAGTGTGGGGTAATAAGCTGCCTCACTGTGATAAATAAGCTGCCTCACTGTGGGGTAAATAAGCTGCCTCACTGTGGGTAAATAAGCTGCCTCACTGTGGGGTAAATAAGCTGCCTGAGTGTTGAAATAAGCTGCCTCACTGTGGGGTAATAGCTGCCTGAGTGTTGGGTAATTGCTGCTCAGTTGCGTCTGGACACTTAGACTGCCACACCTACCCTAGCACTTCTACACAACATGACTGTAAATCACTTTATATACGAAAAGTTTGGGGCTTATATGTGTTTGATAATATCTTCATCTTGTACTGACATCTAGAACAGACCAGCCGCCCGAACGACTAGTAAGCTGATTAGTGGTGGAATGATAAATGATAAAAAAGCTTTATTTTCCTGTGTTTGCAGCTAATACCATTATCTCTCCAGTGTTAATACTTGTAGGATATCACATTAGGCTTAGACACCCCCATTACTTCACCAGATTACTACCCCGGCGCTTTTGGGGTTTAAATTATGTTAGCATTAGGCCAATCTTAGGTGTATTAAACTGGGTGTCTCATCTAATGGTGATCAGAGGACAAAGTTCAGCGTACCAGCTTTGAAAAGGACGCTACTGAGCGGAGTTGTCACCACGCTTGAGTGCAGCTACTGTGATGTGTGTTTATCGGAAGGGTTAAGCCTGCCTGGTCTTGTAAACACGGCCATCGATATACACACAGGAACACACATGCCTGCATTGGCTCTCTCTCTCTCTTTTCTTTCTCTCTCTCTCTCTCTCCTAAACCTGGCACTATACACAGTAACTTGGCACTACACAATAACGGCACTACAGTAACGGCACTACACACAATAACTGCACTACACACAGTAACCTGGCACTACACACAGTAACCAGCTACAGTAACTGCCACCACACACAGTAACTGCACTATACCTATTGGCACTACACAGTAACTGCACTACACACAGTAACGGCACTACACACAATCACTTGGCACTACACACGTATGGCACTACACATGTTAACGGCACTTCATGGTAACTTGTGCTTACAAAATGTGGCACTATGCAAGAACTTGGCACTGCACACTGTAACCGGCACTACACACAGTAACTGACACTACACACAGCAACTTGACACTACACACACTAACGGCACACACATGGTAACAGCACTACACAGACGGCACTCCACATAACTGCTACACAGAGTAACTTGGCACTCCACATTGTAACCCAGCACTACACAGTAACTGCACACACACAGTAACTTGACACTACACACAATAACGGCACTTCACACACTAACGGCACTACACATGGTAACGGCACTACACTAGTAACCGGCACCCACACTAACGGCACTACAGAGTAACAGCACTCCACATTGTAACGGCACTTCACACAGTAACTGGCACTCCACATTGTAACGGCACTTCACACAGTAACAGCACTCCACATGTAACGGCACTTCACACACAGTAACGGCACTCCACATTGTAACTTGGCACTTCACACAGTAACGGCATTTCACACAGCGGCACTCCACATTGTAACGGCACTTCACACAGTAACTTGACACTACACACAGTAACCGGCACTACACAGTAACCTGCACTCCACATTGTAACCCAGCACTTCACACAGTAACTGGCACTTCACATTGTAACTGGCACTTCACACAGTAACGGCACTCCACATTGTAACTTGGCACTCCACATTGTAACGGCACTCCACATTGTAACCCAGCACTTCACACAGTAACTTGACACTACACACAGTAACTTGGCACTCCACATTGTAACGGCTCCACTGTGTAACGGCATTTCACACAGTAACTGCACTACACAGTAACTTGGCACTCCACACAGTAACGGCACTTCACGCAACGGCACTACACACAGTAACGGCACTTCACGTAACTGCACTCCACACAGTAACGGCATCACGTAACCGGCACCACAGTAACGGCACTACACCACACGGTAACGGCACTCACACAGTAACTGGCACTACCATGCATTCACGGTAACTTGGCACTTCACACGGTAACCAGCACTTCACACAGTAACGCTCTTCACACAGTAACTGCACTTCACTGATAACGGCACTTCACAGTAACGGCTACACTCAAGCACTACGTAACTTGGCACTACACACAGTAACTTGCACTTCACACAGTAACTTGGCACTCCACACAGTAACCCGGCACTCCACAGTAACGGCACTACACACAGTAACGGCACTCCACTGATAACGGCACTCCACGACAGCAACTACACACTGCAGCACTCCACAGTAACCGCACCACAGTAACTGCACTTCACACAGTAACGGCACTCCACACAGTAACGGCACTCCACACAGTAACTCTGCACTTCACACAGTAACCAGCACTCCTGTAACTTGGCACTCCACACAGTAACCCGGCACTACAGTAACGGCACTCAGTAACTTGGCACTCCACACAGTAACGGCACTTCACACAGTAACGGCATTTCACACAGTAACCCAGCACTCCACACAGTAACTTGGCACTCCACACAGTAACGGCACTACAGCCGGCACTTCACACAACAGCACTCCACAGTAACGCTTACACAGTAACGGCACTCCACAGTAACTGCACCACACAGTAACGGCACTTCACACAGTAATCTCTGCACTCCCACCGTAACAGCACTCCACCGTAACGGCATACCACGCAGTAACGGCACTCACACACAGTAACGGCACTCCCACATGGTAACAGCACTTCACACAGTAACGGCACTCCACAGTAACCGCACTACACAGTAACGGCGCCACAGTAACGGCATTTCACACAGTAACTGGCACTCCGTAACGGCACTCCACAGTAACGGCCCACGTAACGGCACTTCACACAGTAACCCAGCACTCCACACAGTAACGGCACTACACAGTAACTCGGCACTCCACACAGTAACGGCACTCCACACAGTAACGGCACTCCACAGTAACAGCACTCCACAGTAAGGCACTTCACACAGTAACCTGGCGCCACATGCTGGCACTTCTGCTGGAGCACTTCACGGTAACGCACTCCACAGTAACGGCCACTTCACACAGTAACGGCACTTCACACAGTAACGGCACTACCTGCAATTAACGGCACTACACAGTAACGGCACTCCACACAGTAACGGCACTACACACAGTAACCTGCGCTTCACACAGTAACGGCACTTCACACAGTAACCGCACTTCACAGTAACAGCACTTCACACAGTAACGGCACTTCACACAGTAACTTGGCACCCACAGTAACTGCACTACACCTGTAACGGCACTACACGTAACGGCACTCCACACGGTAACAACTTACACACAGCAACGGCACTCCACAGTAACGGCATTTTCACAGTAATTTGGCACTCCACACAGTAACGGCACTCCACACAGTAAGACCAGTGGCACCTTGGCACTCCACACAGTAACTAACTTCACACAGCAACGGCACTCCACAGTAACAGCACTACACGGTGGCACTTCACACAGTAACGGCACTCCACACAGTAACGGCACTCCACACAGTAACAGCACTTCACACAGTAACTGGCACTTCACACAGTAACGGCACTCCACACAGTAACGGCACTTCACACAGTAACGTCACTCCACACAGTAATGGCACTACACAGTAACGGCACTTCACACAGTAACGGCATTTCACACAGTATGGCACTCCACAGTAACGGCACTCCACACAGTAACGGCACTACACACACGTGGCGCGCCACCCCAGTAACGGCACTCCACACAGTAACGGTCTGTGGCGCACTCCACACAGTAACAGCACTCCACAGTAACGGCACTACACAGTAACTTGGCACTCCTGCAATGCACTCCACACAGTAACGGCACTTCACACAGTAACAGCACCACACTACGGCACTCCACGGCAACGGCACTTCACAGTAACCAGCACTCCACACAGTAACGGCACTACACACAGTAATGGCACTTCACGTAACGGCATTCACGCAATATTGGCACTCCACACACAGTAACTGCACTACACAGTAACTGGCACTTCACAGTAACGGCACTCCACAGTAACGGCACTACTGATAACGGCACTTCACACAGTAGCGGCATTTCACACAGTAACTGGCTCCACACAGCCAGCAGCACTCACACAGTAACCAGCACTACACACAGTAACCCGGCACTTCACAGTACCAGCACTCCTGTTTGGCACTACACACAGTAACGGCACTCCACACAGTAACGGCACTACACAGTAACTTGGCACTTCACACAGTAACGTGGCACTCCACACAGTAACCAGCACTCCACACAGTAACGGCACTTCACACAGTAACAGCACTCCACACAGTAACGGCACTCGTAACAGCGCCACACAGTAACCAGCACTCCACACAGTAACAGCTTTTGGTAACAGCGCCACACAGTAACCGGCATTTCACACAGTAACGGCACTCACAGTAACCCGGCACTCCACACAGTAACGGCACCACACAGTAACAGCACTTCACAGTAACGGCACTCCACACAGTAACTCGGCACTTCACACAGTAACAGCACTCCACAGTAACGGCACTACACAGTAACGGCACTTCACACAGTAACCGCACTCCACAGTAACGGCACTCCACACATGTGGCACTTCACACAGTAACCCAGCACTCCACACACAGTAACCAGCACTCCACACAGTAACTGCACTCCACACAGTAACCCAGCTCCACAGTAACGCCACACGATAACGGCACTCCACAGGTAACGCACTACACACAGTAACGGCACCACACGGTAACCGGCACTCCACACAGTAACAGCACTCCACACAGTAACGGCACTTCACACAGTAACCCAGCTCCACACAGTAACGGCACTCCACACAGTAACTTGGCACTTCACAGAGTAACGGCGCCACACACAGTAACTGCACTACACACAGTAACGGCACTTCACACAGTAACGGCATTTCACACAGTAACTTGGCACTTCACACAGTAACTGCAGTGGCGGCACTCCACACAGTAACCTGGCACTTCACACAGTAACCTAGCACTCCACACAGTAACTTGGCACTTCACACAGTAACGGCACTTCACAGTAACCCGGCACTCCACACGTAACGGCTCACAGTAACGGCACTTCACACAGTAACGGCACTTCACACAGTAACTTGGCACTCCACACAGTAACGGCACTACACACAGTAACGGCACTTCACACAGTAACTTGGCACTTCACACAGTAACTTGGCACTTCACGTAACGGCACTCCACACAGTAACGGCACTCACACAGTGACGGCACTCCACACAGTACCCGCACTCCACAGTCGCAGCATCCACGGCACTACACGTGGCCCACACGTCCTTCACACAGTAACTTGGCACTCCACACAGTAACTTGGCACTCCACACAGTAACTTGGCACTACACACAGTAACTTGGCACTTCACACAGTAACTTGGCACTACACACAGTAACTTGGCACTACATACAGTAACTTGGCACTCCACTGTGTAACTTGGCATTTCACACAGTAACTTGGCACTCCACACAGTAACTTGGCACTTCACACAGTAACTTGGCACTTCACACAGTAACTTGGCACTCCACACAGTAACTTGGCACTACACGCAGTAACTTGGCACTTCACACAGTAACTTGGCACTTCACACAGTAACTTGGCACTCCACACAGTAACTTGGCACTACACACGTCTACCTCATTCCTTGGTGGTTGTCAACGGCACCTGTTAGCAGCAACACAATGGGAAACAACATGAATAAACAATTTACTTTTAACTCTATTGTCAGGTGAGTCTTGGCTGGTCTTAAGTCTGTGTAAATAATAATAAGTTATGGTATATGATAATAGACCGCCTCCAGTTGGTTAATGTGTACTGTACTATATAATGTAGGTCAACCAAATCCCCTTATAGAAACAGCCCCCGCAGCTTAATTCACTTGCTTAGTTACCCTTATGTTACCTGGGGGGGGTTAAGGTATGTGAGATTTGGTTAGGTTATGCTGGACTACGTAAGCTTTAGGTTAGGTGTTAGTGTGGCGCTATGTTTGGTTAGGTTAGCGTTGTTAGGTTAGGTTAACATTGTGTTAGGTTAGGTTATTTTAGGTTTGTTTAGGTTAGGTTTGTGTTGTGTCTGGTGATTTGGGGCAACATTCTTGTTGTTCTTTGTGAGCTTCAGCATGCCGGGGATATCATTGCATGGTTCTGTCTGTCGTAATCATAACTCAAGTTTCCACGTACCATTGGAACTGGTAATTATTCACAGGTAGCTTGACTGTGACTAGATGGAAGGTTACTGATCCCAAGCTGAGCAGACGATTTTTTTTTTACCAAACTTTTAACAATAGTTTCCCAGTGTTGGTGAAGGTAATAGTGTACAGATCCCTCACCTCTAGTGTTGACAACTGAATCTCAGTAATATATGACAGCAGACTGAGGGAGAAGCTCTTGAAATTGTTGTCCAGTAATAAAAGTTCAGTCAGTACCACAAGACCCATGTTCCGTCACGGTTCTCCTCGTGGCATAGGAGAGGTCCTGTTTATGTTGGGTTCAAAGGTCAGTATTGCCAGTGCTCATAATACAGTAGGGTGTCAGTTATCACACGAGAACCCCACTTCACAAGGCGACGAGTGTGTGTCGTTAACGGACTGGGACAGAGTTGGTGGGCTGAAGCAGCTGACCTTTTTCTTTTCTTTTTTTTCTTTTTTTTGTTGCCGTGGACAACAGTTTGTTTACTGTGCACCCCAAATTCACCCTCAGAGCGTTAGCGTAAAATAATTACAGCAGTGGTCACAAAGGGTCCTTGTCATACCTCCGTGGTCATGTTGCGGCAAGGACTGTTGTTTGAAGAGTAAATGATGGGCAAAGATATGTTTATGGGAGTATGCATTGACTTCCTCCTAAAAGGTTCTATTTTTTTCAGTCTAGGCCTATATGAGAGGGTACCTACTACAGTTTAACCTGACACTCTCGTCAGCAAAGGACACCTACTTGTGTCTGACTTCAAATACAAGTGTGGCACTCTGAGTTGAGAGTGTCAGGAGTAAGTAGTGAGGGGGTGAGGTACACTACATGTCTCCTGATAAATCTGCAGCAGTCTGGAGTCTGATAAAAGCTTCTTACGTCTTATCAATTTTAACTGGTAAGGGGGAAAGGCAGGAGGCATCAGGTTACCGTAATCTCGGAGAAATGTCGACTTGATTTTGGCTGCCGTTTTTGTGGTATTTTAAGTGAGAAGATGAGGAGATGGGTCTGATATATACAGTTAAGGAGATGTTTTGTGGGTTCAGGAGGAGAGATGACAGGATTTTTTATGGGTGTCTTAACTAACAGGTGTAAAGCAAGACCCAACACTCATTGTGGTGGAGGTAACAGAGACATTTTACTCACTGATCAAACTGAATCTTCCCCGATTATTACAATGTTTATGTCATAACTATTGCTAACTACTTATAAGAAAACATACCAAAACTCAGCTGAAATTGACAGATACAGGTGTTTTAATTCCCTGCGGAAATTACAACACCTGCCATGATAATTTAGGGAGATTTTCGTAATTTTTTCCCTTTAGATGGTAATAGTCATAAGTAATATAAATATTATACAGATTGAGATAACTAAAGTGTTATTAGTGGGGCACCTGATTCCATTACCTTTATATTAGTTCTGGTTTGTGTGAGTTATAGGGTCCGTATGGGTACTGGGTTCTGTGTGAGTTATAGGGTCCGTATGGGTACTGGGTTCTGTGTGGGTTATAGGGTCCGTATGGGTACTGGGTTCTGTGTGGGTTATAGGGTCCGTATGGGTACTGGGTTCTGTGTGTGAGTTATAGGGGTCCGTATGGGTACTAGGTTCTGTGTGGGTTATAGGGTCGTATGGGTACTGGGTTCTGTGTGGGTTATAAGGTCCGTATGGGTACTGGGTTCTGTAGTGAGTTATAGGGTCGTATGGGTACTGGGTTCTGTGTGGGTTATCAACGGGTCCGTATGGGTACTGGGTTCTGTGTGGGTTATAGGGTCCGTATGGGTACTGGGTTCTGTGTGGGTTATAGGGTCCGTATGGGTGCTGGGTTCTGTGTGAGTTATAGGGGTCGTATGGGTACTGGGTTCTGTGTGGGTTTTCGGGTCCGTATGGGTACTGGGTTCTGTGTGGGTTATAAGGTCCGTATGGGTACTGGGTTCTGTGTGGGTTATAGGGTCCGTATGGGTACTGGGTTCTGTGTGGGTTATCGGGTCCGTATGGGTACTGGGTTCTTTATGGGTTATAGGGTCCGTATGGGTGCTGAGTTCTGTGGGTTATAGGGTCCGTATGTGGGTACTGGGTTCTGTGTGGGTTAGGATCCCGTATGGGTACTGGGTTCTGTGTGAGTTATAGGGTCGTATGGGTACTGGGTTCTGTGTGAGTTATGGGTCCGTATGGTACTGGGTTCTGTGTGAGTTATAGAGGTCCGTATGGGTGCTGGGTTCTGTGTGGGTTATATGGGGTCGTATGGGTACTGGGTTCTGTGTGGGTTATAGGGTCCGTATGGGTACTGGGTTCATAATGTGTGAGTTATAGGGTCCGTATGGGTACTGGGTTCTGTGTGAGTTATAGGGTCCGTATGGGTACGGGTTCTGTGTGAGTTATAAGTTCCGTATGGGTACTGGGTTCTGTGTGGGTTATCGGGTCGTATGGGTACTGGGTTCTGTGGCAGGTTATAGGGTCCGTATGGGTGCTGAGTTCTATGTGAGTTATAGGGTCCGTATAGGTACTGGGTTCTGTGTGGGTTATGGGGTCCGTATGGGTACTGGGTTCTGTGTGAGGTTATAGGGTCCGTATGGGTACTGGGTTCTGTGTGAGTTATAGGGTCCGTATGGGTTGCTGGGTTCTGTGTGGGTTATCGGGTCCGTATGGGTGCTGGGTTCTGTGTGAGTTATAGGGTCCGTATGGGTACTAGGTTCTGTGTGGGTTATAGGGTCGTATGGGTACTAGGTTCTAATGTGAGTTATAGGGTCCATGTGGGTACTGGGTTTCTGTGTGGAGTTATAGGGTCCGTATGGGTACTGGGTTCTGTGTGGGTTATAAGGTCCGTATGTGTACTGGGTTCTGTGTGGGTTATAGGGTCCATATGGGTACTAGATTCTCTGTGGGGTTAGGGTCAATATGGGTACTGGAGTTTCTGTGTGTGGGTTATAGGGTCCGTATAGTTTACTGGGTTCTGTGTGGGTTATAGGGTCCGTATGGGTACTGGGTTCTGTGTGGGTTATAGGGTCCGTATGGTGCCTGGGTTCTGTGTGGGTTATAAGGTACGTATGGGTACTGGGTTCTGTGTGAGTTATAGGGTCCGTATGGGTACTGGGTTCCTGTGTGGGTTATAGGGTCCGTATGGGTACTGGGTTCTGTGTAGATTTATAAAGGTCCGTATGGAGTACTGGGTTCTGTGTGGGTTTATAGGGTCCGTATGGGTACTGGGTTCTGTATGTGGATTATAGGGTCATTATGGGTACTAGGTTCTGTGTGGGTTATAGGAATCGTATGGGTACTGGGTTCTGTGTGGGTTATGGGTCCGTATAGTACTGGGTTCTGTGTGGGTTATAGGGTCCGTATGGGTACTGGGTTCTGTGTGGGTTATAAGGTCCGTATGGGTACTGGGTTCTGTGTGGGTTATAGGGTCCGTATGGTTACTGGGTTCTGTGTGGGTTATAGGGTCCGTATGGGTGCTGGGTTCTGTGTGGGTTATAGGGTCCGTATGGGTACTGGGTTCCTGTATGAGTTATAGGGTCCGTATGGGTATGGGTTCTGTGTGGTGCATAGGGTCCCGTATGGGTACTGGGTTCTGTGTGGGTTATAGGGTCGTATGTGGTACTGGGTTCTGTGTGAGTGCGGGTCGTGTATGGTACTGGGTTCTGTGTGAGTTATAGGGTCCGTATGGGTACTGGGTTCTGTGAGTTATAGGGTCGTATGGGTACTGGGTTCACCAACTGTGGGTTATAGGGTCCGTATGGGTACTGGGTTCTGTGTGAGTTATAGGGTCCGTATGGGTACTGGGTTCTGTGTGAGCTATAGGGTCCGTATGGGTACTGGGTTCTGTGTGGGTTATAGAGTCCGTATGGGTACTGGGTTCTGTATGGGTTATAGGGTACGTATGGGTACTGGGTTCTGTGTGAGTTATAGGGTCCGTATGGGTACTGGGTTCTGTGTGGGTTATAGGGTCCGTATGGTGCACTGGGTTCTTAACTGTGGGTTACCTGTTGGTCCGTATGGGTGCTGGGTTCTGTGTGGGTTACTTAGGGTCCGTATGGGTACTGGGTTCTTAATGTGAGTTATATGGTCCACGTATGGGTACTGGGTTCTGTGTGGGTTATAGGGTCGGTATGGGTGCTGGGTTCTGTGTGAGTTATAGGGTCCGTATGGGTACTGGGTTCTGTGTGGGTTATATAGGGTCCGTATGGGTGCCTGGGTTCTGTGTGGGTTATAAGGTCCGTATGGGTGCTGGGTTCTGTGTGGGTTATATGGGGTCCGTATGGTTACTGGGTTCTGTGTGTAGTTATAGGGTCGTATGGGTACTGGGTTATGTGTGGGTTATAGGGTCGTATGGGTACTGGGTTCTGTGTAGCCAGGTTATGGGGTCCGTATGGGTGCACTAGGTTCTGTGTGAGTTATAGGGTCCGTATGGTGCTAGGTTCTGTGTGTGAGTTATAGGGTCCGTATGGGTACTGGGTTCTGTGGGTTATAAAATTGCGTATGGGTACTGGGTTCTGTGTGAGTTATAAGGGACCGTATGGGTACTGGGTTCTGTGTGAGTTATAGGGTCCGTATATGGGTACTGGTTCTATGTGAGGTTATCGGGTCCGTATGGGTACTGGGTTCTGTTAGTTATAGGGTCCGTATGGGTACTGGAGTTCTGTGGGTTATAAGGTCCGTATGGGTACTGGGTTCTGTGTGGTATAGGGTCGTATAGATTACTGGGTTCTGTATGTGAGTTATAAGTTACATGTGGTACTGGGTTCTGTGTGGGTTGCAAGGTCCGTATGGGTACAGGGTTCTGTGTGGGTTATAGGGTCCGTATGGGTACTGGGTTCTGTGTGGAGTTATAAGGTACGTATGGGTACTGGGTTCTGTGTGAGTTATAGGGTCCGTATGGGTGCTGGGTTCTAATGTGAGTTATAGGGTCCGTATATGGGTACTGGGTTCTGTGTGGGTTATAAGGTCCGTATGGGTACTGGGTTCTGTGTGAGTTATAAGGGTCCGTATGGGTACTGGGTTCTGTGTGAGTTATAGGGTCCGTATGGTGCTGGGTTCTGTGTGGGTTATAAAGGTACGTATGGGTGCTAGGTTCTGTGAGTTATAGGGTCCGTATAGGTACTACAGGTTCTGTGTGAGTTATATAGGGGTCCGTATGAGTACTGGGTTCTATGTGGTTATCGGGTCCGTATGGGTGCCTAAGGTTCTGTGTGATTTATAGGGTCGGCCGCGTTACTGGGTTCTGTGTGAGTTATAGGGGTCCGTATGGTGCTGGGTTCTCTGTGGGTTATAGGGTCCGTATGGGTACTGGGTTCTTAATGTGGGTTATAGGGTCGTATGGTACTTTCCTGGGTTCTTAATGTGTGGGTTATAGGGTCGGCATAGGTGCTAGGTTCTGTGTGGGTGCATAAGGTCCGTATGGGTACTGGGTTCTGTGTGGGTTATAGGGTCGTATGGTTACTGGGTTCTGTGTGGGTTATAGGGTCCGTATGGCTACTGGGTTATGTGTGGGTTATAAGTCCCGTATGGGTGCTGGGTTCTGTGTAGTTATATGGGGTCCGTATGGTACTCAGGTTCTCTTCAGCGAAGTTATAGGGTCCCGTATGGGTACTGGGTTCTGTGTGAGTTATAGAGATTGCGTATGGGTACTGGGTTCTGTGTGGGTTATAGGGTCGTATGGAGTACTGGGTTCTGTGTGTGGGTTATAGGGTCGTATGGGTACTGGGTTCTGTGTGGGTTATAAAAATTGCGTATGGTACTGGGTTCTGTATGTGATTATAGAGGTCCGTATGGGTACTGGGTGCTTGTGAGTTATAGGGTCCGTATGGGTACTGGGTTCTGTGTGGTTATAAGGTCGTATGGGTACTGGGTTCTGTGTGAGTTATAAGGTCCGTATAGGTACTGGGTTCTGTGTGAGTTATAGGGTCCGTATGGTACTGGGTTCTGTGTGGGTTATAAGGTACGTATGGTGCCTGGGTTCTGTGTGGTGGGTCCGTATGGGTACTGGGTTCTGTGTGATTATAGGGTCCGTATGGGTACCTAAGGTTCATAATGTGGGTTGCTCCAAATTCGTATGGGTACTGGGTTCTGTGTGTGAGTTATAGGGTCCGTATGGGTACTGGGTTCTGTGTGAGTTATAGGGTCCCGTATAGGTGCTGGGGTTCTGTGTGGGTTATAGGGTCCGTATAGATTGCCTGGGTTCTGTGTGGGTTATAGGGTCCGTATGGGTACTGGGTTCTGTGTGTGGGTTATGGTCCGTATGGGTACTACTGGGTTCTGTGTGGGTTATAGGGTCCGTATGGGTACTGGGTTCTGTGTGTGGGTTATAGGGTCGTATGGTACTGGGTTCTGTATGGTTATCGGGTCCGTATGGGTACTGGGTTCTGTGTGAGTTATAGGGTCCGTATAGGTACTGGGTTCTGTGTGGATTATAGGGTCCGTATGGGTACTGGGTTCTGTGTGGGTTATAAGGTCCGTATGGGTACTAGGTTCTGTGTGAGTTATAGGGTGCCGTATGGGTACTGGGTTCTGTCCAATGGAGTTTACATAGGGTCATATGGGTACTGGGTTCTGTGTGGGTTATAGGGTCCGTATGGGTACTGGGTTCTGTGTGGGTTATAGGGTCGTATGGGTACCTAGGTTCTGTGTGAGTTATAGGGTCGTATGGGTACTGGGTTCTGTGTGGGTTATAGGGTCCGTATGGGTACTGGGTTCTGTGTGGGTTATAGGGTCCCGTATGGGTACTGGGTTCTGTGTGGGTTATAGGGTCCGTGTATGGTGCTAGGTTCTGTGTGAGTTATAGGGGTCCATGTGGGTGCTGGGTTTATATTGTGGGATTTATAGGGTCCGTATGGGTACTGGGTTCTGTGTGAGTTATGGGGTCCCGTATGGGTACTACTGGGTTCTGTGTGGTTACTCTAGGGAGTTGTATGGGTACTGGGTTCTGTATGGTTTATAGGGTCCGTATAGATTGCCTAGGTTCTGTGGGTTATAGGGTCCGTATGGTGCTAACAGGTTCTGTGTGAGTTATAGGGTCCGTATGGGTACTGGGTTCTGTGTGGGTTCTGGGGTCCTGTATGGAGTACTGGGTTCTGTGTGTGGGTTATAGGGTCCGTGTGGGTACTGGGTTCTGTGTGAGTTATAGGGTCAAAATATGGGTGCTGGGTTCTGTGTGGGTTGCATAGGGTCCCGTATGGTACTGGGTTCTGTGTGTGGGTTATAGGGTCCGTATGGGTGCTGGGTTCTATGTGAGTTATCAGGTCCGTATGGTGCTGGGTTCTGTATGGGTTATGGGTCGTATGGGTACTGGGTTCTGTGTGGGTTATAGGGTCCCGTATGGGTACTGGGTTCTGTGTGGGTTATAGGGTCCATATGGGTACTGGGTTCTGTGTGGGTTATAAGGTCCGTATGGGTACTGGGTTCTGTGTGGGTTATAAGGAATAAATATGGGTGCACAGGTTCTGTGTGAGTTATCGGGTCCGTATGGGTACTGGGTTCTGTGTGGGTTATGGGGTCCGTATGGGTACTGGGTACTGTGTGTAGGTTATAGGGTCCGTATGGGTACTGGGTTCTGTGTGGGTTATAGAGTCCGTATGGTACTATGGGTTCTGTGTGGGTTATAAGGTCCGTATGGGTACTGGGTTCTGTGTGGGTTACTATAAGGATCCGTATAGGTACTGGTTTCTGTGTGGGTTATAGGGTCCGTATGGGTACTGGGTTCTGTGTGAGTTATAGGGTCCGTATGGGTACTGGGTTCTGTGTGGGTTATAGGGTCCGTATGGGTACTGGGTTCTAATGTGGGTTATAGGGTCCGTATGGGTACTGGGTTCTGTGTGGGTTATAGGGTCCGTATGGGTACTGGGTTCTGTGGGTTATAGGGCCGTATGGGTACTGAGTTCTGTGTGGGTTATAGGGTCCGTATGGGTACTGGGTTCTGTGTGAGTTATAGGGGTCCGTATGGGTACTGGGTTCTGTGTGAGTTATAGGGTGCGTATGGGTACTGGGTTCTGTGTAGTTATAGGGTCCGTATGGTACTGGGTTCTGTGTGGTTATAGGGTCGTATGGGTACTTTCAGGTTCTGTGTGAGTTATAGGGTCCGTATGGGTACTGGGTTTTATTATTGGAGTTATAAGGTACGTATGGGTACTGGGTTCTGTGTGAGTTATAGGGTCCGTATGGGTACTGGGTTCTGTGTGGGTTATAGGGTCGTATGGGTGCTGGGTTCTGTGTGGGTTATAAGGTCCGTGTGATTTCAGGTTCTGTGTGGGTTATAGGGTCCGTATGGGTACTGGGTTCTGTATTAGGTTATAGGGTCCGTATGGTACTGGGTTCTATTAGCGAGTTATAGGGTCGTATGGGTACTGGGTTCTGTGTGAGTTTATATAAGGTACGTATGGGTACTGGGTTCTGTGTGGGTTATAGGGTCGTATAGGTGCTGGGTTCTGTGTGGGTTATAGGGTCCGTATGGGTACTGGGTTCTGTGTGAGTTATGGGTCCGTATGGGTACTGGGTTCTGTGTGGGTTCAGGGTCCCGTATGGGTACTGGGTTCTGTGTGAGTTAGGGTCCGTATGGGTGCACTGGGTTCTGTGTGGGTTATAAAATTACGTATGGGTACTGGGTTCTGTGTGGGTTATAAGCGGGTCCGTATAGGTACTGGGTTCTGTGTAGGTTATAGGGTCCGTATAGGTACTAGGTTCTGTGTGTGAGGTTATAGGGTCCGTATGGGTACTGGGTTCTGTGTGGGTTATGGGTCCGTATGGAGTACTGGGTTCTGTGTGAGTTATAGGGTCCGTATGGGTGCACTGGGTTCTGTGT
>NW_024735696.1:0-18464 GCF_018991925.1 Homarus americanus | reverse complement strand
TATTCACCGAGCCAGAGCTGGCGGGCGGCGTGTTATGTGCCACGTTTTGTTTCCCATTGGGCGTACCGCTCAGCTGGGGAGTAGGAGATTTCATAAAAAACAAGTTTGAGTGGAGAGCACACCTTTTCCTTCACCTACAGTTATCTTAGACCATCTACTAGTATAATAGTTTGCACAAAAATACTCTACACTCTTTCTAGGTTATTGTTATGTTGTTTTTTTTTTTTTTGACTTCTCATCAGATTGTGCATTCAACTAATATACACTATTAGTGTGTTTATTATTATGTTTTATAGTATTATTTCGTATAATATTGGGTAACACAATTATAGTCACTAATATACACTATTAGTGTGTTTATTATTATGTTTTATAGTATTATTTCGTATAATATTGGGTAACACAATTATAGTCACTAGTATAGTTTATTATTGGGGTTTATAGCAGTTTGTGGTCTAATAGTATCATGCTTTATGAGTGGTGTTCTGTGTAGTGATGATTAGGCAATAAAATATGCTTTGGGTGTTTATAGCAGTTTTTGTGGTCTACTAGTATCATGCTTTATGGGTGGTGTTCTATGTAGTGATGATTAGGCCATAAAATATGCTTTTGGTTTATTGCTAACAAAATATACTTTGCTCTACCGCTGTCGTGCAAAACATGGTGAAACTTACATACACCGTTAATAAAGTATTCATGGAAGAAGAAGAAGAAGAAGAAGAAGAAGAAGAAGAAGTACGAGGAAGAATTGTGGAGGGAATGAACAGTGAGACAATGTAAAGCCTCCGGGATGGCGGCAGCGTTTCTGTTATTAATATATAATAAGACAATAGGAAAATATGTTGTTGTCTCTACCTGTATTATTACCTTTGCGATAGCATGGTTCAATTTTGGGAGGACACAGGAAGGAGCAGGAGGTTAGGAAGGGATTTGTAGTGGGAGAGATAGTGTCTGTGATCCTCGGGTCACCACTCCTCGGATTGTGTCAGTTCAAGTTTAGAAGCTCCAACAACTTTCCCTGAATACGAATTGGCAACCTTTCGATTTACAACAGGTACCTACTTACTGCTACAGTAGGTAGGTGAACAGGGACCAAGGGGGCTAGGAATAGTGTCCAAACAACTTGCTCCTGCCTGCCTGTGTGATGTAGTCGTGGCCACAATTAGGTTAGGATACAGACACATCTGGCAAGTTAGTCACGCTGTACCCATACCGGAACACTCAGCATGTAAACTTTGTGATACACCTTTAAAGCACTATATTATTGAATGTGACACTGTCAAAGACTTCAGGCCACCTCACTTATTGTATCTTGAACTATGTCATTACTTCATTGAGGACATTACATTCTTGCTCTCTATCCCAAATTGGCTAGCTAGCCCACACTGATTAGTCTACAATTACAATATGACTCCAATGTATGCTGCTGTTAAATGTGTACTGTCAATGAACCAGAGTGAAAATAAGGTCGCCTCCCTTGCTGCTGCTGCTAAAGCTGCTGCTGCTTCTTGCGCCCTTCTAAGTCCCGTTTAAGTCCCCCACCCCAGGCCCCCGCAGTACCCCTTCACATCTACACCATTCAAAAACATTTACACTCAATTTGCACAGAGTGTTATCCTGCAAAACGTTGATGTCGTATATTTCTCTCTTTAAGTGATATCCTGTGGCTCCGAAAGGAGCCTGTTTGGTTAGGTTGTCTTGTGTGAACGAACCTTGGGTTCTTATTTCTTCTCTGTCTTCTTGAGGAGGAGCACAGCTTGGATGTTAGGAAGGACACCCCCTTGGGCAATGGTGACTCCAGACAGGAGCTTGTTCAGCTCCTCGTCATTGCGAATGGCAAGCTGAAGATGACGCGGGATAATGCGGGTCTTCTTGTTGTCGCGGGCGGCGTTACCGGCCAGCTCGAGCACTTCTGCTGCCAGGTACTCCATGACGGCTGCAAGGTACACAGGGGCACCTGCACCAACACGCTCAGCATAGTTGCCTTTACGCAAGAGACGGTGGATCCTACCCACGGGGAACTGGAGTCCGGCCCTGCTAGAACGGGACTTTGACTTGCCCTTCACTTTGCCTCCCTTGCCCCGTCCTGACATGTTGCTGCTGCTGCTTTTCGTGATAGGAGTTAAATTTCCGCCCGCCACCTTGGTCTTTTATACCAAGCTCAGGATCAGGCCAGGTGGCCGTCTCGCGGACCCAACCAATGTAAGAGAGCCGTAGCTGCAGCCAGTCTGATCCTGAGCGGCCCGCTCGGTATATAAGGAAAAGTTAGTCGGGCCAGTTTTCAATTCTCTCGCTCCGCGCCACAGTAACACAACGCCATGCCCTCTAAAACTTCCGGAAGGCTGCCAAAGAAGGCTGGAAAATTGAAGGCCATTGCCAAGTGACAGAAGAAAGCGCGGAGGAAGGGAAGCTACAGCATCTACATCTACAAGGTACTGAAGCAAGTGCACCCCGACACAGGAGTCTCCTCCAAAGCTATGTCCATCATGAACTTTTTCGTGAACGACATCTTCGAGCGCATCGCTGCCGAGGCTTCCCGCCTGGCGCACTACAACAAACGCTCCACCATTACAAGTCGGGAAATCCAGACAGCTGTCCGACTCTTGCTGCCCGGTGAACTGGCCAAGCATGCCGTGTCTGAGGGCACCAAGGCTGTCACCAAGTACACCTCTTCCAAGTAAGAGGTTACTTGTGCACAACAAACACGCCATCCCACTACTACAACTTAATCGGCTCCATCGGAGCCACAGTTACATGTTAAAGAGACAGTTACCGACAGTGATATATTGAGAGGGAAATAAATAAAAAAAAAATTATAATAATCTGCATTCTCTATTGGCGTAGAAACCGGACTAAATCAAAACATAATAAATAAATAAATAAATTCTGCGTGGAGTAGTTGTACACCCACTGCAAAGTGACATACATGGAGTGTGTTTGGGCTTCATTTCTTGTTTGCAGCACGCCTATTTCATGTAAACAATTCATTTTATTTTATTTTATTGAATTTTCTTTTATTTTAGTTATTTATTTACTTACTTATTCTTTATATATTAATTTGTTACTAGCTCTTGTTTTTTGCACCCACCCACCTCCCGAATTGATGACCTACTATACATTCGTGCCTGCACGACTGTTACCAACTTACCGTTAGGCGATTTGGGTAACCTAAATTAACGCTCTCCTACCACCAACCATTTCGATTGTCATGAAAATTATCTTCAGAACAGTTCTTTGGCCCTGAGAAGGGCCGAGTTATAGATGTCTGGTAGGTTTTGTTGTGCTTTTTCTTTTTCCCCAAGGAAGAGGACTTAAGCACGCTCTCCGCGGATGCGCCGGGCCAGCTGGATGTCCTTGGGCATGATGGTAACGCGCTTGGCGTGAATGGCACACAGGTTGGTGTCCTCGAAAAGACCCACCAGGTAAGCCTCAGAGGCTTCCTGCAGAGCCATGACGGCAGACGACTGGAAGCGCAGGTCAGTCTTGAAATGCTGGGCGATCTCACGCACCAGGCGCTGGAAGGGCAGCTTCCTGATGAGTAGCTCTGTGCTCTTCTGGTAACGACGGATCTCACGAAGGGCGACGGTTCCGGGCCTGTAACGATGGGGCTTCTTGACACCACCGGTGGCTGGGGCGGACTTGCGAGCTGCCTTGGTGGCAAGCTGCTTCCGTGGAGCCTTGCCTCCAGTGGACTTGCGGGCAGTCTGTTTAGTACGGGCCATCTCGACGACGAAATAGTCAATACGGGCGGCCCGGCAGGCGGGCGGGCTTATATACAGACATTCTCCACCTCAGTGGCCACCTCATTGGCCACCAGTGCCGCATGCGTCATCCGCAAGCTACGCCCCACCTCCAAGAGGGAGGGACGGCCTTGGATGAACGATACTACCGCTGCGTCCACAGCACGCCACCTACTCCCACCAAACCGTGGGCGAAGCCACACTCTCTCTCCCTCACCATGAACGGATACGAGTTTGTTAACGTGGCGCGGATACGTCCGGACACGCCGACCTGCCCCAAGAAACTAAACCTCCTAGTTCTCCAGAAGTTTTTCGAAGCTAATGGGATCGTGGGGGTCACCAAGGTAGAACGCCTAAAGCTCCATGGTGACATCAAGATCACCTTCGCCGAGATGGGCATGCCCGCTCAACTCGCGGAGATCCCAGACATCAACGGCATTCCTTTTAAAATGTTTGCCTTCATGTGGGACAACTTGAAGCTGGGTGTAATCTCCACGCCGAAATTGCCCACATGGACAAAGCAGAGCTGAGTGAGCTCCTCAAGGAGCAGCAGCTCCAAGTTGTGAAGAAGCTGTCCGACACCACTGCTCTCATCGGACACCACTCCACCCTACCCAAGGAAGCTCAACTGGCGTGGGTAACTATGCCAGTCAAGCCCTACTGCAGACCGAAACGGTGTTACAAATGCCAGCACTATGGACACACTGTAAACAAGTGTGAGGCGCAGGAAGACACCTGCTCCATGTGTGGCAGCCCTGGACACCGCTACACGGCCTGCCCCAACACAGAGAAAAAATGCGTTGCCTGTGGTGGCCCACACTCCTCCGCCGACCGGACCTGCCCCAGATGGAAGGAGGAATGCAGGGTAGCCAAGGCTCGTCTTGAGAAAAAACTGAGCTACAAAGAGGCCCTCCTTGCTGTACGCTCCCAAGAAAAGAAAAAACCAGCAGTAAAGAAAAACCAAGATAAGAAAACTCAACAGAAGCAGCCCACCACACAGAACCAAGAACACCACGTGGCCCGTGGTGCTGAAGCCCACGCGGCCAGTGGTGCTGAAGCCCACGTGGTCAACCTCTCCCTCTCTGAATTCTTCCACACCTATGAGGACTTAAAATACGAGGAAGACGAACAAGAAGACCCAAACACAAACGAATGGACAATTCAAGAGAGCAAGAAGAGAAGGAGAGAGAGAAGAAAATCGACATCAAGCTAAGAAGACCAAGACATCCCCTCCACACAAAAAACCAAAACACAATCAAGCCGACCAAGCACTGAACATCCATTGCCCAACCCAACACGCACCTGACGCCTGACCTGACGCTTGACCTGACGCTTGACCTGACGCTAGCCTGGCCTTGTCTTGTCGCCTCCCTGCCGCGTCCAGCCGGGTTGTTGCTGCTGCCCCCATCTTATAATCCCCCACGCAAGCGGTGTTTAGCCACTGCATCTGTTCTCTCCTCCTAAAATTCACTTCAATCCTCCCTTTATTCTTCTCCTGAACCTCCTTCTCCCCTGTCACTAGCATTTTTCGATTCGATTCGGCGAAGCCACACCAGGACCACCTGTAGTAGCAACCACAACAACATGACTGGACGAGGCAAAGGAGGCAAGGGACTTGGAAAGGGTGGCGCCAAGCGTCATCGTAAGGTGCTTCGTGACAACATCCAGGGTATCACCAAGCCCGCCATTCGTCGTCTAGCTCGGCGTGGAGGTGTTAAACGTATATCCGGCCTCATCTACGAGGAGACCCGCGGCGTCCTCAAGGTGTTTCTGGAGAACGTCATCCGTGACGCCGTCACCTACACCGAGCACGCAAAAAGGAAGACCGTCACCGCCATGGATGTGGTGTATGCCCTGAAACAGCAGGGCCACACCCTTTATGGTTTTGGTGGTTAATCAACCTGATGGACGGGCGCACACCACCACCACCACCACGACAAACAAATATACGGACCTAATTTTAGGTCCACATTTAAATCGCTAAAGAGTTGGTTAGACACTGAGTAAATCGTTGAAAATATATCCAATAACATGATCCTCTCTAATTCTGGACTTGTGGTATGAGTATAGGTTGTGTGTGAACGTGTTGGAACCACTTCCTAATAATTGTCAGTCAGTCAGTCAACATCCACCTAACCTCCAGGTACCTCACCTAACTTCCTGTAGCGTCACCGAACCTCACGAAATGTAACCCAATGTAGTTTATAATCTATCCTAACATGACATAACATAACCACGCACTATATTACTTCGGTAAGAGTAATGAGTTTTAATACGCAAAGTTGCAGTTAGCATTCATTCATACATACATACATACATACATACATAACATGCTAGTGGCCGGGGGGATTGAAGTGAATTTTAGGAGGATAGAATAGGTGCAGTGGCTAAACAGCGCTTGCGTGAGGGACTTTAAGCAGCAACTCGCCTGGATGCGGCAGGATAGAGTCAGGTCAAGCGTCCGGTGCATGTTGGGTTCCGCCATGGTTTCTCAGTGTTTGGTCGGCTTGATTGTGTGTGTGTTGTTTTCTTGTTTGGAGGAAATGTCTTGGTATTCTTCTTCTTAGCTTGAAGTTGATTTTCTTCTATCTCTTCTCCTCTTGTTGTTCGTCTTCCCCGTGTCTGCTATCATTCTGTAAAGACTCTATATATGTATGTAGGTATGAGTGAGTAACAGTTGCCGGTTACAGTGATACTTCATATTCGCTGGTGTTGTACTGTATGGCTGCGGTATTTCTTAATATACAAACGGCACCGTTAGGGGATTGAGGTATTTAAAAACCAGCCTACATTACTTATATATAGAAATAAATAATGTGGCTTGGACAATAATGACGACTACTCTCTCCTACCTAACCCAAACAAGGGCTTTTCGAAAGTATACATTGGACACAATTGACTTAGTACATACATTGGTGGTTTAACAAAAGCCCTCATTAGAGAAAGGTGAAGGAGCACACAGTGAACATACAGATTAATGTTTGCACGCATAGATCATGTAAGGTGGGGTGTTGAACACCAGACACGTAGTGTAGTAACTCCCTCACAGATGGCGTTATGAGGGGCCTGAGGATGTAGCAGTTACCTCACAGATGGTGTTATGAGGAACTTCACATGATGATGCTGTAGCAAAACATTCACTACGTGGTGTCGTAGCATCTTGGGGACACCACGTGGTCCACATGACTCACTCATTCAAGTGGGTGAGGTGTGGTCCCAGGCCTCTCTATCGTGGAGTCTCAGGAGAAGTATAACCGGGTACCTGGGACCTCACTGTGTGAAGGTGGTTAGCTAGCTTGGGTAAGACTCAACTGCCGAGTTGTTTTTCACTGAGTTAAGCACTGTTCACCACTATTCATCACTGGTTCCATTCCTTTGCCAAATGAGATAGTACCTTATGGCAAGAACTTGTTGATAGTCCGGTGGGGAGGAGGGTTCAGGGGAGTGAGTTGGTATCGGCCAACATATAAATAATAATAATAATAATAATTAACGGTTTATTGAAAGTGCTTGGCAGCCAGAAGGCTAAAAATATACAGTTACATATTTGGGGAATGGGTTACGAATTACAAATAATATACAAGTAACATGAGTGACACAAATAAGACATATAATAACTAGCTGGGGAAAAGCTCAAACTACAGTTCATTTCAACATAGTGACAGTGCAAGGAGTAGTGTTTACTGGGAGTGAGTACACTGATTTATTACAAGTTATCGATAATTTTTACAATGGTTGGGACTGGGCTGTTCTTATAGCGATCAGTTCGTGCACGTATGGGCTGGATGCGGTTGTGGTGTCGAGGAGCAATTCTCGGACTAGGGATCTCAGATGGTAGTAGGAGCCGGTGTAGAAGCTTCTTACCAAATTGGCAGATGAGGTCGTGGTGATGGTCAGTGAGAGTCTAAAGGGTCGGTCAGTGTGTTGAGCGCTTCTTGATATGTGGAGTAGGAAGGGTAGAGAATAATCTTGCATGGCCTCTTTTGCACTTTTTCGAGGTGTTTACGTTGTGTGGCATTTAGGGAGGAAGACCAGGTGGAGGAGGCATAGGTGAGCTTGGGAAGTATGAATGTTGTGTAAACACTGAGGAGCTCGTGTGCAGGACCACCGAGGGACTTGAGTCGGCGTAGGAGGTGGAGACGGAAACTGGAGGATTTGATAACTTCACTGACGTGTGGTTTCTAATTTAGTTTGTTGTCTTTATGTATGTGTGTGTGTGTGTGTGTGTGTGTGTGTGTGTGTGTGTGTGTGTGTATATACTACTGTACTTTTTAGATCCTCCTACGCAACCTAACCTATTATAGTTAAGTATAGTAGGCTATACACTATTTTGTTAGTATGTGTTATAAAATGAAATTGCATGTTATTATTATTAATATTATTATTATTAATATTATTAGTATTATTATTAGTAGTAGTATTATTATTATTATTATTATTGTTATTATTATTACATGCTAATATAATACTAAGTTGCCCGCCAGATTTCCTCAGAGATGGGAGGAGCACATTGGCGGCGGTGTTGTTTATACTCCGCCTGATTACTGATTCCTATTCACCGAGCCAGAGCTGGCGGGCGGCGTGTTATGTGCCACGTTTTGTTTCCCATTGGGCGTACCGCTCAGCTGGGGAGTAGGAGATTTCATAAAAAGAAAGTTTGAGTGGAGAGCACACCTTTTCCTTCACATACAGTTATCTTAGACCATCTACTAGTATAATAGTTTGCACAAAAATACTCTACACTCTTTCTAGGTTATTGTTATGTTGTTTTTTTTTTTTTGACTTCTCATCAGATTGTGCATTCAACTAATATACACTATTAGTGTGTTTATTATTATGTTTTATAGTATTATTTCGTATAATATTGGGTAACACAATTATAGTCACTAATATACACTATTAGTGTGTTTATTATTATGTTTTATAGTATTATTTCGTATAATATTGGGTAACACAATTATAGTCACTCGTATAGTTTATTATTGGGGTTTATAGCAGTTTGTGGTCTAATAGTATCATGCTTTATGAGTGGTGTTCTATGTAGTGATGATTAGGCAATAAAATATGCTTTGGGTGTTTATAGCAGTTTTTGTGGTCTACTAGTATCATGCTTTATGGGTGGTGTTCTATGTAGTGATGATTAGGCCATAAAATATGCTTTTGGTTTATTGCTAACAAAATATACTTTGCTCTACCGCTGTCGTGCAAAACATGGTGAAACTTACATACACCGTTAATAAAGTATTCATGGAAGAAGAAGAAGAAGAAGAAGAAGAAGAAGAAGAAGAAGAAGAAGAAGTACGAGGAAGAATTGTGGAGGGAATGAACAGTGAGACAATGTAAAGCCTCCGGGATGGCGGCAGCGTTTCTGTTATTAATATATAATAAGACAATAGGAAAATATGTTGTGGTCTCTACCTGTATTATTACCTTTGCGATAGCATGGTTCAATTTTGGGAGGACAGAGGAAGGAGCAGGAGGTTAGGAAGGGAGAGATAGTGTCTGTGATCCTCGGGTCACCACTCCTCGGATTGTGTCAGTTCAAGTTTAGAAGCTCCAACAACTTTCCCTGAATACGAATTCGCAACCTTTCGATTTACAACAGGTACCTACTTACTGCTACAGTAGGTGAACAGGGACCAAGGGGGCTAGGAATAGTGTCCAAACAACTTGCTCCTGCCTGCCTGTGTGATGTAGTCGTGGCCACACTTAGGTTAGGATACAGACACATCTGGCAAGTTAGTAACGCTGTACCCATACCGGAACACTCAGCATGTAAACTTTGTGATACACCTTTAAAGCACTATATTATTGAATGTGACACTGTCAAAGACTTCAGGCCACCTCACTTATTCTATCTTGAACTATGTCATTACTTCATTGAGGACATTACATTCTTGCTGTTTAGCCCAAATTGGCTAGCCCACACCAATGTATGTGAGCCACTGACCTATATATGCTGCTGGTAAATGTGTACTGTCAATGAACCAGAGTGAAAATAAGGTCGCCTCCCTTGCTGCTGCTGCTGCTTCTGCGCCCTTCTAAGTCCCGTTTAAGTCCCCCACCCCAGGCCCCCGCAGTAACCCTTCACATCTACAACATTCAAAAACATTTTCACTCAATTTCCACAATACTATGCTAATTACACGTAAAATAGAGTGTTATCCTGCAAAACGTTGATGTCGTATATTTCTCTCTTTAAGTGATATCCTGTGGCTCCGAAAGGAGCCTGTTTGGTTAGGTTGTCTTGTGTGAACGAACCTTGGGTTCTTATTTCTTCTCTGTCTTCTTGGAGGCTGGCGCTTGGATGTTAGAAGGACACCCCCTTAAGGCAATGGTGACTCAGACAGGGGAGCTTGTTCCGGCCTCCTCGTCATTCGCGAATAGCAAGCTGAAGATGGCGGGATAATGCGGGTCTTCTTGTTGTCGCGGGCGGCGTTACCGGCCAGCTCGAGCACTTCTGCTGCCAGGTACTCCATGACGGCTGCAAGGTACACAGGGGCACCTGCACCAACGCGCTCAGCATAGTTGCCCTTACGCAAGAGACGGTGGATTCTACCCACGGGGAACTGGAGTCCGGCCCTGCTAGAACGGGACTTTGACTTGCCCTTCCCTTTGCCTCCCTTGCCGCGTCCTGACATGTTGCTGCTGCTGCTTTTCGTGATAGGAGTTAAATTTCCGCCCGCCACCTTGGTCTTTTATGCCAAGCTCAGGATCAGGCCAGGTGGCCGTCTCGCGGACCCAACCAATGTAAGAGAGCCGTAGCTGCAGCCAGTCTGATCCTGAGCGGCCCGCTCGGTATATAAGGAAAAGTTAGTCGGGCCAGTTTTCAATTCTCTCGCTCCGCGCCACGAGTAACTGTGCCGCCATGCCTCCCAAAACTTCCGGAAAGGCTGCCAAGAAGGCTGGAAAGGCCCAGAAGGCCATTGCCAAGGGTGACAAGAAGAAGAAGCGCAGGAGGAAGGAAAGCTACAGCATCTACATCTACAAGGTACTGAAACAAGTGCACCCCGACACAGGAGTCTCCTCCAAAGCTATGTCCATCATGAACTCTTTCGTGAACGACATCTTCGAGCGCATCGCTGCCGAGGCTTCCCGCCTGGCGCACTACAACAAACGCTCCACCATTACAAGTCGGGAAATCCAGACAGCTGTCCGACTCTTGCTGCCCGGTGAACTGGCCAAGCATGCCGTGTCTGAGGGCACCAAGGCTTTCACCAAGTACACCTCTTCCAAGTAAGAGGTTACTTGTGCACAACAAACACGCCATCCCACTACTACAACTTAATCGGCTCCATCGAAGCCACAGTTACATGTTAAAGAGACAGTTACCGACAGTGATATATTGAGAGGGAAATAAAAAAAATAAAATTATAATAATCTGCATTCTCTATTGGCGTAGAAACAGGACTAAATCGAAACATAATAAATAAATAAATAAATTCTGCGTGGAGTACTTTTACACCCACTGCAAAGTGACATACATGGAGTGTGTTTGGGCTTCATTTCTTGTTTGCAGCATGCCTATTTCATGTAAAAAAAAATTTTATTTTATTTTATTGTATGTTCTTTTATTTTATTTATTTCTTTACTTACTTATTCTTTATATATTTATTTGTTACTAGCTCTTGTTTGTTGCACCCACCCACCTCCCGAATTGATGACCTACTATACAATCGTACCTCCACGAATGTTACCAACTTACCGTTAGGCGATTTGGGTAACCGAAATTAACGCTCTCCGTCCACCAACCATTTCGATTGTCATGAAAATTATCTTCAGAACAGTTCTTTGGCCCTGAGAAGGGCCGAGTTATAGATGTCTGGTAGGTTTTGTTGTGCTTTTTGTTTTTCCCCAAGGAAGAGGACTTAAGCACGCTCTCCGCGGATGCGCCGGGCCAGCTGGATGTCCTTGGGCATGATGGTAACGCGCTTGGCGTGAATGGCACACAGGTTGGTGTCCTCGAAAAGACCCACCAGGTAAGCCTCAGAGGCTTCCTGCAGAGCCATGACGGCAGACGACTGGAAGCGCAGGTCAGTCTTGAAATCCTGGGCGATCTCACGCACCAGGCGCTGGAAGGGCAGCTTCCTGATGAGTAGCTCTGTGCTCTTCTGGTAACGACGGATCTCACGAAGGGCGACGGTTCCGGGCCTGTAACGATGGGGCTTCTTGACACCACCGGTGGCTGGGGCGGACTTGCGAGCTGCCTTGGTGGCAAGCTGCTTCCGTGGAGCCTTGCCTCGAGTGGACTTGCGGGCAGTCTGTTTAGTACGGGCCATCTCGACGACGAAATAGTCAATACGGGCGGCCCGGCAGGCGGGCGGGCTTATATACAGACATTCTCCACCTCAGTGGCCACCTCATTGGCCACGAGTGCCGCATGCGTCATCCGCAAGCTACGCCCCACCTCCAAGAGGGAGGGACGGCCTTGGATGAACGATACTACCGCTGCGTCCACAGCACGCCACCTACTCCCACCAAACCGTGGGCGAAGCCATCAGACACTCTCTCTCCCTCACCATGAACGGATACGAGTTTGTTAACGTGGCGCGGATACGTCCGGACACGCCGACCTGCCCCAAGAAACTAAACCTCCTAGTTCTCCAGAAGTTTTTCGAAGCTAATGGGATCGTGGGGGTCACCAAGGTAGAACGCCTAAAGCTCCATGGTGACATCAAGATCACCTTCGCCGAGATGGGCATGCCCGCTCAACTCGCGGAGATCCCAGACATCAACGGCATTCCTTTTAAAATGTTTGCCTTCATGTGGGACAACTTGAAGCTGGGTGTAATCTCCCACGCCGAAATTGCCCACATGGACAAAGCAGAGCTGAGTGAGCTCCTCAAGGAGCAGCAGCTCCAAGTTGTGAAGAAGCTGTCCGACACCACTGCCCTCATCGGACACCACTCCACCCTACCCAAGGAAGCTCAACTGGCGTGGGTAGCTATGCCAGTCAAGCCCTACTGCAGACCGAAACGGTGTTACAAATGCCAGCACTATGGACACACTGTAAACAAGTGTGAGGCGCAGGAAGACACCTGCTCCATGTGTGGCAGCCCTGGACACCGCTACACGGCCTGCCCCAACACAGAGAAAAAATGCGTTGCCTGTGGTGGCCCACACTCCTCCGCCGACCGGACCTGCCCCAGATGGAAGGAGGAATGCAGGGTAGCCAAGGCTCGTCTTGAAAAAAAACTGAGCTACAAAGAGGCCCTCCTTGCTGTACGCTCCCAAGAAAAGAAAAAACCAGCAGTAAAGAAAAACCAACAAAAGAAAACTCAACAGAAGCAGCCCACCACACAGAACCAAGAACACCACGTGGCCCGTGGTGCTGAAGCCCACGCGGCCAGTGGTGCTGAAGCCCACGTGGTCAACCTCTCCCTCTCTGAATTCTTCCACACCTATGAGGACTTAAAATACGAGGAAGACGAACAAGAAGACCCAAACACAAACGAATGGACAATTCAAGAGAGCAAGAAGAGAAGGAGAGAGAGAAGAAAATCGACATCAAGCTAAGAAGACCAAGACATCCCCTCCACACAAGAAACCAAAACACAATCAAACCGACCAAGCACTGAACATCCATTGCCCAACCCAACACGCACCTGACGCCTGACCTGACGCTTGACCTGACGCTTGACCTGACGCTAGCCTGGCCTTGTCTTGTCGCCTCCCTGCCGCGTCCAGCCGGGTTGTTGCTGCTGCCCCCATCTTATAATCCCTCACGCAAGCGGTGTTTAGCCACTGCATCTGTTCTCTCCTCCTAAAATTCACTTCAATCCTCCCTTTATTCTTCTCCTGAACCTCCTTCCCCCCTGTCACTAGCATTTTTCGATTCGATTCGGCGAAGCCACACCAGGACCACCTGTAGTAGCAACCACAACAACATGACTGGACGAGGCAAAGGAGGCAAGGGACTTGGAAAGGGTGGCGCCAAGCGTCATCGTAAGGTGCTTCGTGACAACATCCAGGGTATCACCAAGCCCGCCATTCGTCGTCTAGCTCGGCGTGGAGGTGTTAAACGTATATCCGGCCTCATCTACGAGGAGACCCGCGGCGTCCTCAAGGTGTTTCTGGAGAACGTCATCCGTGACGCCGTCACCTACACCGAGCACGCAAAAAGGAAGACCGTCACCGCCATGGATGTGGTGTATGCCCTGAAACGGCAGGGCCGCACCCTTTATGGTTTTGGTGGTTAATCAACCTGATGGACGGGCGCACACCACCACCACCACCACGACAAACAAATATACGGACCTAATTTTAGGTCCACATTTAAATCGCTAAAGAGTTGGTTAGACACTGAGTAAATCGTTGAAAATATATCCAATCACATGATCCTCTCTAATTCTGGACTTGTGGTATGAGTATAGGTTGTGTGTGAACGTGTTGGAACCACTTCCTAATAATTGTCAGTCAGTCAGTCAGTCAGTCAGTCAACATTCACCTAACCTCCAGGTACCTCACCTAACTTCCTGTAGCGTCACCGAACCTCACGAAATGTAACCCAATGTAGTTTATAATCTATCCTAACATGACATAACATAACCACGCACTATATTACTTCGGTAAGAGTAATGAGTTTTAATACACAAAGTTGCAGTTATCATTCATTCATACATACATACATACATACATACATACATACATACATACATACATACATACATACATACATACATAACATGCTAGTGGCAGGGGGGGATTGAAGTGAATTTTAGGAGGATAGAATAGGTGCAGTGGCTAAACAGCGCTTGCGTGAGGGACTTTAAGCAGCAACTCGCCTGGATGCGGCAGGATAGAGTCAGGTCAAGCGTCCGGTGCATGTTGGGTTCCGCCATGGTTTCTCAGTGTTTGGTCGGCTTGATTGTGTGTGTTGTTTTCTTGTTTGGAGGAAATGTCTTGGTATTCTTCTTCTTAGCTTGAAGTTGATTTTCTTCTAACTCTTCTCCTCTTGTTGTTCGTCTTCCTCGTGTCTGCTATCATTCTGTAAAGACTCTCTATATGTATGTAGGTATGAGTGAGTAACAGTTGCCGGTTACAGTGATACTTCATATTCGCTGGTGTTGTACTGTATGGCTTCGGTATTTCTTAATATACAAACAGCACCGTTAGTGGATTGAGGTATTTAAAAACCAGCCTGCATTACTTATATATAGAAATAAATAATGTGGCTTGGACAATAATGACGACTACTCTCTCCTACCTTCCCCAAACAAGGGCTTTTCGAAAGTATACATTGGACACAAATGACTTAGTACATCATAAATTGGTGGTTTAACAAAAGCCCTCATTAGAGAAAGGTGAAGGAGCACACAGTGAACATACAGATTAATGTTTGCACGCGTAGATCATGTAAGGTGAGATGTTGAACACCAGACACGTAGTGTAGTAACTCCCTCACAGATGGCGTTATGAGGGGCCTGATGATGTAGCAGTTACCTCACAGATGGTGTTATGAGGAAATTCACATGATGATGCTGTAGCAAAACATTCACTACGTGTTGTCGTAGCATCTTGGGGACACCACGTGGTCGACATGACTCACTCATTCAAGTGGGTGAGGTGTGGTCCCAGGCCTCTCTATCGTGGAGTCTCAGGGGAAGTATAACTGGGTACCTGGGACCTCACTGTGTGAAGGTGGTTAGCTAGCTTGGGTAAGACTCAACTGCCGAGTTGTTTTTCACTGAGTTAAGCACTGTTCACCACTATTCATCACTGGTTCCATTCCTTGGCCAAATGAGATAGTACCTTATGGCAAGAACTTGTTGATAGTCCGCTGGGGAGGAGGGTTCAGGGGAGTGAGTTGGTATGGGCCAACATATAAATAATAATAATAATAATAATAATTAACGGTTTATTGAAAGAGCTTGGCAGCAAGAAGACTGAAAATATACAGTTACATATTTGGGGAATGGGTTACGAATTACAAATAATATACAAGTAACATGAGTGACACAAATAAGACATAGAATAACTAGCTGGGGAAAAGCTCAAACTACAGTTCATTTCAACATAGTGACAGTGCAAGGAGTAGTGTTTACTGGGAGTGAGTACACTGATTTATTACAAGTTATCGATAATTTTTACAATGGTTGGGACTGGGCTGTTCTTATAGCGATCAGTTCGTGCACGTATGGGCTGGGCTGGATGCGGTTGTGGTGTCGAAGAGCAATTCTCGGACTGGGGATCTCAGGTGGTAGTAGGAGCCGGTGTCGGGGATGGTGTAGAAGCTTCTTACCAAATTTGCAGATGAGGTCGTGGTGATGGTCAGTGAGAGTCTAAAGGGTCAGTGTGTTGAGCGCTTCTTGATATGTGGAGTAGGAAGGGTAGAGAATAATCTTGCATGGCCTCTTTTGCACTTTTTCGAGGTGTTTACGTTGTGTGGCATTTAGGGAGGAAGACCAGGTGGAGGAGGCATAGGTGAGCTTGGGAAGTATGAATGTTGTGTAAACACTGAGGAGCTCGTGTGCAGGACCACCGAGGGACTTGAGTCGGCGTGGGAGGTGGAGACGGAAACTGGAGGATTTGATAACTTCACTGACGTGTGGTTTCTAATTTAGTTTGTTGTCTATATGTATGTGTGTGTGTGTGTGTGTGTGTGTGTGTGTGTGTGTGTGTGTGTGTGTATACTACTGTACTTTTTAGATCCTCCTACGCAACCTAACCTATTATAGTTAAGTATAGTAGGCTATACACTATTTTGTTAGTATGTGTTATAAAATGAAATTGCATGTTATTATTATTAATATTATTATTATTTATTATTATTATTATTATTATTATTATTATTAGTAGTAGTAGTAGTATTATTATTATTATTATTGTTATTATTATTACATGCTAATATAATACTAAGTTGCCCGCCAGATTTCCTCAGAGATGGGAGGAGCACATTGGCGGCGGTGTTGTTTATACTCCGCCCGATTACTGATTCCTATTCACCGAGCCAGAGCTGGCGGGCGGCGTGTTATGTGCCACGTTTTGTTTCCCATTGGGCGTACCGCTCAGCTGGGGAGTAGGAGATTTCATAAAAAGAAAGTTTGAGTGGAGAGCACACCTTTTCCTTCACATACAGTTATCTTAGACCATCTACTAGTATAATAGTTTGCACAAAAATACTCTACACTCTTTCTAGGTTGTTGCTATTTTTTTTTTTTTTTTTTTTGACTTCTCATCAGATTGTGCATTCAACTAATATACACTATTAGTGTGTTTATTATTATGTTTTATAGTATTATTTCGTATAATATTGGGTAACACAATTAGAGTCACTAGTATAGTATATTATTGGGGTTTATAGCAGTTTGTGGTCTAATAGTATCATGCTTTATGAGTGGTGTTCTATGTAGTGATGATTAGGCAATAAAATATGCTTTTGGGGGTTTATAGCAGTTTTTGTGGTCTACTAGTATCATGCTTTATGGGTGGTGTTCTATGTAGTGATGATTAGGCCATAAAATATGCTTTTGGTTTATTGCTAACAAAATATACTTTGCTCTACCGCTGTAGTGCAAAACATGGTGAAACTTACATACACCGTTAATAAAGTATTGATGGAAGAAGAAGAAGAAGAAGAAGAAGAAGAAGAAGAAGAAGAAGAAGAAGAAGAAGAAGAAGAAGAAGAAGAAGAAGAAGAAGAAGAAGAAGAAGAAGAAGAAGAAGAAGAAGAAGAAGAAGAAGAAAAAGAAGAAGAAGTAAGAGGAAGAATTGTGGAGGGAATGAACAGTGAGACAATGTAAAGCCTCCGGGATGGCGGCAGCGTTTCTGTTATTAATATATAATAAGACAATAGGAAAATATGTTGTTGTCTCTACCTGTATTATTACCTTTGCGATAGCATGGTTCAATTTTGGGAGGACATAGGAAGGAGCAGGAGGTTAGGAAGGGATTTGTAGTGGGAGAGATAGTGTCTGTGATCCTCGGGTCACCACTCCTCGGATTGTGTCAGTTCAAGTTTAGAAGCTCCAACAACTTTCCTTGAATACGAATTGGCAACCTTTCGATTTACAACAGGTACCTACTTACTGCTACAGTAGGTAGGTGAACAGGGACCAAGGGGGCTAGGAAGAGTGTCCAAACAACTTGCTCCTGCCTGCCTGTGTGATGTAGTCGTGGCCAGAATTAGGTTAGGATACAGACACATCTGGCTAGTTAGTAACGCTGTACCCATAAAGGAACACTCAGCATGTAAACTTGGTGATACACCTTTAAAGCACTACTATATTATTGAATGGGACACTGTCAAAGACTTCAGGCCACCTCACTTATTGTATCTTGAACTATGTCATTACTTCATTGAGGACATTACATTCTTGCTCTTTATCCCAAATTGGCTAGCCCACACTGTTAAATGTGTACTGTACTGTCAATGAATCTGATGTATTTCTTTGTGTATGAACCTGACTGAAAATAAGGTCGCCTCCCTGGCTGCTGCTGCTGCTGCTGCTGCTTCTTGCGCCCTTCTAAGTCGCAGTAACCCTTCACATCTACACCATTCTCAAACAATTTCACTCAATTTCCACAATACTATGCTAATTACACGTAAAATAGAGTGTTATCCTGCAAAACGTTGATGTCGTATATTTCTCTCTTTAAGTGATATCCTGTGGCTCCGAAAGGAGCCTGTTTGGTTAGGTTGTCTTGTGTGAACGAACCTTGGGTTCTTATTTCTTCTCTGTCTTCTTGGGGAGGAGCACAGCTTGGATGTTAGGAAGGACACCA
>NW_024735695.1:0-18710 GCF_018991925.1 Homarus americanus | reverse complement strand
AACCAGAGAACACGGAGGAGAGAGAGAGGGTACAAACTAGTATCACAATAAAAGATTACTATTATGGTTGTGTAAAATACGAAAAAAAAGTCAAACGATATACGTTCTTTTCATATTAAGACCTGCATAAACTGCAGTAAAAATGAATTTGCAACCGTAAGCAATTTCCTTTGAAAAGAAAAGTTAAAAAACAAAATAGTTCCCAAAATAAACATAAACGGTAATGAAACAAATACTCATGATGGTAAAAAAAATCGTGTTGTTCAACACCTTCCATAGAACAGGCAATTAAGAAAAAAATATCATGTGAAATAAATAAACATGAAGGGTTATTTCAATCAAAACAAGCGAGAGGAAAATAATGGTGGTGACAAGAGGTGGTTGGCTGGGTGGTGGCGGGGATGTATGGGCACGGCGCACCACTTGTCGTATAGAGGCGAGACCTTCCCGTCGGCACCCTGAAGCCCTCCGTGACCCAGAAACCCTCTCCCTGGCCAACTGTCCCTCACTCACTCCTCACACCTTTCCCGTCTCTCGTCGGTGTGCAAAGATCAATAAAATAAGAATATCATTATAAAAGTATATGTTCATTACCAATACAGTGTTAATAGTAAAGAATATGTTGATGACATGAGAGTGTCAAAGTGAGAGGTGCGGGATTCTGGGTTAATGTCCGAATGCCGGTTGGCAGTAGGTCGGGAGCCAACGATCGAAGGTTTTAAAGTAACTTGGTGCTAGCCTGCCATGCACGATATGAATCAAGCAAATGTGGCTCAGTCGTGAGCCAGGCACGATGGGGGAGAGTTAGTGGCAAAGCAGACAAGCGATTCAAATTAATAGTTGGCTGTTTGTATGGGTAGACCTCTCCCCTACCCATAGTTTAATGATTTGTATTTGAAACAGAGGGAATTGCAAGCAGACCAGGCGCGGAAATGCACATGGCGCGCATCAGGCAGAAGAGAGCGCTGCAAGAGAGGGGGAAGGGGGAGGAGCGTGCATGCAGAAGTCAAGCACAGCTCTTGCTTGCCAGTGCACCTTGGGAGCCAACACGGTCCACACGCCTCTCATGGCGGTACGAAAGACGACAAAATCTGTCATCTTGATCCAGCATCGGGGACAACGAGCTTATCAGCTTCCCCTCCTGCTGATAAGGCAGTGCTTGTCTGCCTGATAATACAACCGTGTGTGATATACAGCGTGGTGGTGAGTAGGCGGCGCCCGTGCTAGGCGTACCTCACCAGGCAGGCGCGACAAACCTGTGATTTTGCAGTAGTGCGAGCCATCCGCTGCGGCGTGTGGCTCTAGCATGAACCAGCAGACCACTCCGCGGATATCGATTAGCTGACGGATGAAAGTGGTGTATGTATCGAGAAGGTGTGAAGTGTTGTGTGGTGCTGGAGGCATCAGGAGGTGTCCCCGCCTCACGGAGAAACTGTAAACAAAGCGGAGGTCATTGCGTCCCCCCGGGGCTTGACGGCGGAAGTTTGTCGATGGTGAACATTCAGTCCGGTGTACCGAGTTGGGGAAGCAAATCCTCCCTAAAAATAGTGATAATCGCCTCTCTCCGGCTGGGAGCACAGCTGCACCACGGCACGTGGAAGTGTTATAACGAAACATGATAGTGAGTGTCAGGGTGCAGAGGTGTAAGCCGAAGGACACTACACCCGCCCGCTTCTGCTATTCTAGTCGCTGCCGGGGTCCAGGGATCCAGTGCTGAATAATAAGTGATTATTACTCAACTTATCTAGTACCCCAGTCATGGATAAACAAGGAATAACCCGTCTATGTGTTTACCTGAGCTCAGAACAGAAATTCTGTCAGTGAAATCCTGTAATATACCCTCGCTGTGCTGAAATAAATTGTGGATAGAAAGGAAGTAATACATTAGTTACTACCTTCATGTGCAGGCAGGAGCAGCAGCAGCAACAACGGGGTAGTGGACGTGTAAACAAGGTGAGATAGCAACGTCACCAAGATTACCCTGAGTTACCAAACGCGGCAAGCGCAAGAGTGTTAGGGGAGTGAGGGCGCAGCTCCTCCAACAGTACCCTGGGTAGATGAAATACGCGCACATCGCCGCCCGACTACTGCAGTACCTCTGGGGAAGCTTGTGCGCCACAGTACCTCCCACCAGTCCTCTATGGCTTCACCTCGTCCCTCTCAGCTAAGAAAGGTCATGATGAAGGAGCGCTGTGAATTCGAGATATGCTTTTCTAAAAGGACTTAATTTTTTACCCAATTAAATTCTTCTGTTCAAATAAAGAAAAAAAATGTATAAGAAAACTTATTATTCACTTGAAGTTATAGAAAATAATTCAGTACTATCACAGTGATGAGCGACATAATACCAAGTGAAAATATGAAGGCAAGTAAATAATGTAGTGGAGGGAGCAGTACTGGTGGAGGTAATGCTGTCCTTAACAACTGTATGTGATGCTCAGATATACACAAGACTGTTCTTCTGTGGAGTGTAGTGTAGTGTAGAGGGAACCTGTGCGTCTTACAAACAGTTCTTTGTCATTCAGCGAGAATATAATATATGAAGCAGGAAATATCCTCTCCTCTGTGTTTTATAATGGTAAATTAAAAGATAAATCGTGATATATTGGTAAAATCAACACGACAGCTTTAATAAGTTGCAATTGTTCAAGAAAACAAGTGGTAATCCGATGTTCTTTATAAAAGTTCAGTGTGGGGAAACTTCAGCGAGCTGTACGTTTCTAAACTCCAAAGTTCATTGTAAAAAAAAAAATAATGATAGTATAGAGAAAATAGTGTAAATTATAATGTGTTATGCTGTCTCCATATTCAAGACGATTGAATTACGAGAAGCGAATAGCGGAATGTGAAACTTGGTTTTCCAGATCTGTCTCTCGCCTATTGTAGATGATAGTACACACCAGTTACGTGAATAGCCCGTACCCAGGGTGTAGTGAATTGAAAAATGAAGTTTCTGTAATGTGGCGATTGTGAGAGAAAATTTAATAACCGAAACAGCCTTTGTCGGCGCTCGAGTGAGCGGCCGCCATCTTGTAGGGATCCCATACCTCGCAAGGGCGATGGGAAGCCGATCACAAGAACCCACGAGGGTCGCGTCTCTATTTTATTTGTTCCCATTCTATTTTTTGTCACCTGTTTTAGTGATAATGAAATATTATTTCCCGGCAGTGGTGGAGCAGCAAGTGGAGAGTGTAGTTAAGTGAATACCGCAGTACTTGGGTGGAAAAAATCTGTACTATACATTGCTAAAAGTGGTGCCTTGGAATAATGCCTTAATCGGAAATGTTAGGCTCAGTGATGTTGTGTAGTGAGTGGAAGCCTGTAAGATAATGGGGCTTGTATTTTTATTTATTATCCATGATGAAAGAAGCTAATGGGAGATGCTTTATATCAACAACACACTGAACAAGACCACCAGAGTCAGCGCTTCACTAGTATTAAGTGTTAACTGTTATATTAATGAAGTGATTAGTGCAGTTTAGGTAATGGTTAATGATTAAAGATTTCTCAAGTAAGTATAACCTAATTTGAGTCGTGGAGGAGGCGGTAAACACCCTCCGCCACACACTTAACCCATGAATACCTCTGGCTTATATTTGTTGACTTTTATTTTCCCTACTTCAATGCAGGCAGTCCTGTCGAAAAAATCATTCGATGAAGAGTTAGAGAAAATATCTTCCCACCTGTCTACACAAAAACAAAATTAATCAAAACACTGGATATATATCACGCATTCATTTTATATTATCCTTTTTTATTTAAACAAAAGTAATTCCTTTTATCTACATTCATGGTTTATTTGATTTGATTCTTGAGTCGTATTTTTTTATAGTGTCAAATAACGAAAAAACATATCACCCCATAAAGTTGTGAAGAATTACTATTACTGAAGAGCGAACCTGTTGGCCAGAACTAAGAGATATAAATGTGCTGCGGCGGTGGAGAGATACTGTTACAGTTTACACCCACAGCCTAATTTATTATTCATATCACTCGAGATCAATTATTAATTTGCCTTTCACTTGAGGCCTTAATTTGACTCTTAATGATATGAACACTTCTGCCTGATCCCTTGATGGTTAAATGATATTCTCTGTATATATATTAGTATCTGTCGACAGTGTACGCGAGCTTCCTGACACATCTATTGAGGTTGTATAGACGCAAACACTTTACTGCATTACCATTACATGTTATGGGTCATTCTGTGCTCCTCATCCCCTGATTTACTCCCAATGTGACCCGACACCTGATTTTTTTTATGAAATTATCTGCTTATAAATTTACTTTTTCATTAGTCATCTTGGAAATAATCAGACGACACGTATAAGAGTACTAGAGAGGTGTGGAAGGTGATCTTGAACCAACTTGTGACCTTTTGAAGTTCCCAGTTTTATAGTTCAGGGTTTTGGTTCCTTAAGTCTGCTAATTCTCACCTGGAAATAAGAGTCGTCGCTCGTGCTAACATTACAGGTATTTAAACGCTAAGACAACACCCCAAAGATTGAACACTAGTTCTAAGTGTTCTGAAGACACCAATAGTAATACACTCATGAGACTGTATACATTATACACTTGACCGGAACACAAACTTGAAACTCGACATACACAAACGCGCGCGCACACACACATACTTATTATATAAACACACAGTCATGACGGTGCACTTCTTATCAAGGCAGGACATATACTCTTGATAGATGCATGGACTAAGACAATAAATATGAAAATAAACACAAGGACTCAGGATAACTGCGGACTTACTTAATGCAGTCATTGAACACTTAAGACAATGCAAACATATTCTCAGGCATAAATTTACACTCAGAGTAATACATACACTCTCATGGCATTCCTTACTAGCTCAAGACAATCTGAATACACTAACGTAAAGGCGTAAAAGCCATTACACCCAAGGTTAGTCCACCTGGTAAACACCTATTGGAGGCGAGACAAGCCACAAAAACATAAAATATACATTATATATATACACTAAGTAGGCAACATAAACACTGAGACACTCCTGTCACCCCGTACAGTGACTCTCAGGCATCGCAAGCTCTTAACACAATAAAGGCTAAACCAAACATTCACCAACGAAACGAAAACAAACTCAGTGGTTTATTTTCATTAATATAATATATGGTTGAGGTTTTTTGCCGACCATTGACTGCTTCACCTGTGACCTTAGGTAGCCACGTAAATCTTGAACTATATGGCATTAAATCTTCCCACGATGATGACACATGAATACCAACAGACAAATACTCTTAGTAAACACCACAATGAGTCTGTATGTCATGTCTAATTATGAAGTAAATGAATTACTGACACTAAATCTTGAGTACTATAGATGATTAACGCCTTGTGTGTGTATTTGTGTGTCGTTGAGAGCATTATAAATCCACACGCAGAACTCAGTAAACATTTATCTCGGCCCATCAGCTGATTTCTGTCAACAAAACATTGATCTAGTCCTGGCCAGTGTCCGAAACGATTCACTCAATGTACAGTACGTTACTGTCCTCATTTACAAACACTATTAGTTGCCAGGAGTTACTGCCTTGCTGTGTACCTTATAAGTACTTCGGTCAGCTGAGTCAACTACTACTAGACAGAGAAACTATATATGTGACGTCTGGAACTGCTTGGAAGTTGCGTGTGAGCGTAACAAAACGCACAACGTCTGACCTACAAACTACACCCGCCCTCACTCAACACTACGACCACCTCCACCCTTATCTGTCAGTACACAGCTTGGGTGATCTTGCATACCAACCAGCGCCTCCAAGGTAAATCTGATTTTCATGCTTACAGCGCAGGAGTCGTTTACTCCCACCATATAGAGTACATCAATTATTCCTACAAGACTGTTAATGGTGAACGAGGCACAGTATAACGTCAGTTTCTTCTTTACTGTGTACTGTACTGTACCTGTCTTCATAATCTGTTACAGTGTGTTTCAATACCAGCCAGTTCTGAAGATCATATGAAATTATTGTTTAATAAATAATAAAACGAGGAGGAACACATTATTTTCTATTGGCTTCTAACCCTGTTTTTTAAATTATCAATCATATATCAGAGTAATAGTGAATTTATCATAAGCTGCAAGTTTTTGTCTTTTTATCCTTTAATTCACTGCGAATTTTCTGGCTGCTAATTCTTTGAAATAATATTTTACATGAAGGTTCACACTTGTTCTCCCCATTATTAACTTGTTTTTAATGGCATCTTAATGTCTGTTTTCTAGATTATAAAAATAACACAAAAAATAATGTACAAATGAGCAACAATTATACAACTGCCAGGCAGAGAAGCACACCGGCGACTACAGGAGCATTTTTTCTTTATATTTTTCAAATTTAATTTCTGTCATAAGTTTATTTTCCGAAAGTACATACAATGAAAACAAATGTAAGTAATTTTCTTATGAAGAGGGACATTTTTGTGCATAAAAATCAATTGTAAATGTCCAAATGTTTAGCTAATAAATAATATTATTTTATAGAGAAAACCAAGTTTATTTTATCAGTGTGCATTTTCGTCATTACGAATTATTCTACATATATAAACAATATCCGTACTCACTCTGAAATGGCAACATCTTATTTTGGAACCAACTTGAATTACACAACAGATTTTATCGAAATACAAACAGAAAAATAAAATTTCAAATATTTGTGAAAAACATATCAACCACTAGAAATTATTTTGTAGTGTAAACAATGGCGCCAGTATTACGGGGGAACCCTATAAATTATAAGCATTGTCAACACCACATAGCTAATGCAACACTGTAACTTACCACTTGTAGGATGACCTCGTCTACAAATAGTGTGAAGACTTGGCTAGGAGGCACCGAGTTCTGGGCATGATTCAAGGTCCCTGTGTGCTCACTGACCTTCACGGATAACCTCACTAAGCTTATAACAAACTATCAAACTAACAACTGTTTCACTGTCAATGCCTCGTGACACATTGGATATGACACTGAACATCACCTAGATCAAGCTAATGTGTCAAGCTGTGACATTTTTGGTAGCGATATAAAGTTACGCCAAAGTTCACGTAGTGAGAGCTTTAAGACAAAGCAAATGTTTACTCTCAGTATCACTCAGTTTACACTAAAGTGTCTTTTGTCACCACCTCACTGCCAGGTGTGTCTGCCTCATTGTAAACAATCTTACATTACCCCCTGCCCCCTGTGCTGGCAGCAACACCTGACAGGGGTAGATGATGTTGATAACGTGTAATGTGTAGTATATTCACACTTCAGTCCACAATACAGGCTCGAACCCCTTGTCCAAACTCAGGTCTTCAGCTGATATATCCAATAGTAATAAAACGAAAACAAAAAAACATTTAATGGCCACACCGCATAACTCCTCTAGGCTTTATAACTCAGAGTTACTTACAGACGTGTTGGTTATCAGAGACGACATCAATATATTTTTTTTAATAATTTACATTTTCTGAGGTAATAACGATACTAACAATAAATGTAACTTTCACAATCATTTATATATGATTATTATCATTATTATATTATATTAGTATCATTATTATATTATATTATTATTATTATTATCAGTATCATTATTAATTTTTCACCTTGTATTCAACAGTATACACTATATTAAAGCTAGACAAATCCCTGGCCTTGTACAGATATTTTTTCTTTTATGTAATACAGACGCAAGATAAATACACAGTAACTTCAGGAAATAAACATAGTCATGGACCTCAGTAACATAATGCCCTGTTCTGTGTTGCTGGATGGTCAATGTTTACAGTGTGCAGTACAGACACCTACAGCCAGCACCCAAAACTTTCTATACGCGCCCGATCGAAACTATAAAAGTGAAAGAGGTCTCATGGGCTTTAACTACCCATTAGGAGGCAGGATGACCGGCACTGTACTCAATAACCTTCACTTCTCCAACTGTAGATTTAGGTACCCATTTGTTACCGG
Organism: Homarus americanus; assembly: GCF_018991925.1. Classification (NCBI taxonomy): domain Eukaryota; kingdom Metazoa; phylum Arthropoda; class Malacostraca; order Decapoda; family Nephropidae; genus Homarus; species Homarus americanus. Next base: position 10,735 of record NW_024735695.1, on the reverse strand, counting down.
GTGGACTGAGAGTGCTCTAGGATCAAACCAATGATCCTTACTACAGGTGACGAGTACTGTAACAAACTCAGTCGCTGCATACCTATCGGAACGGTACTAAACATCAAATGAGATATTACAGAACTGATTAAAGGTTGACGAGCATGTTCCAGCAAGTCACAGTGTCAAACGTATACTCGTACAAGCTGAGAGTTATGACGGACGATAAAAAATCTATACTTATACTACAAAACGAAAACAAAATAGCATTGTATTTAACCTTTAATATTAACGAGGATCAAACATGTCGAGATTTAACAAGTTATGGACACCGTTCTTTACCCAACAGTCGATGCTGAGAGACAATGGGACAAGCACTGGGTAATGGGTATAGAGTTAGAAACAAAGCTTCAACCAATACAATGACACCCAAGGGAGGTTGTCTCTGACCCTCGCTCTTCAGGATAAATGAAATCTACGTAGAATATAAAGCTAAATTTATGTTCGCTTGTGCGTTCGTCCACAGTACACAACAAAAACAATATTACGATAACTAAACACACACACACACACACAGATTCTAGATCATAAAACATAAACGGGAAAAAAAATATTTTATTAAGCCTCCAAACTGTGCCAGCGATACTTTATGATGATAGCTTGTCTCTACAACAGCTCCAGTGAGGAGTATTAGAAGTAGACAACGTTAACCTGGGAGGGACCACTATATCTTACTGTTTACACGCTCCTCCTATAAAGATGTGTGTGTGTTTAGATAAAAATATACGTGTGTACTGACACGCCTCAGTAATAAAGATATATCTCTGTATATATGTACGCCATATACAAGCCTGTTGGTTTAGTTACAGCCGTGAATTAAAGCAACAAGAGAGAGAGAGTCAGCTGAACAAAACAAGAGAGGGAGGAAGAGATAACGAACATATTTTCATGAATTAATTGCCAAAGTTCACGAATACTTTCAGACAAAATCATCTACTGATTTTGTCCCTCCCGGTAAACTACGACAAACAGACAGACAGACAGACAAAAGTTTATTTACCCAAGATATTTTAATGCAAATTTTCAATCCTATAAAGGAAAATATAAATTAAAATATACAGTGAGAACGTTTAGGTATGTGGCGATGGTGTGTGTGTGTGTTTACTGTAAAGGGTGTGGGAGTGTTGACACTTGCCGACCAGCAGGTGTATTGGTGTGGCAGGGGTGTGTAGCCGTGACGGGTGTAGGGAGGTGCATGGGGTGTAAGAAAGGGGGGTAAGGAGAGATGGGGGGATAGAGAGAGAGAGGAGATGCAAGAGGAAGGAAGGAAGAAAGGAAGGAGGGAAAAGAGGAGGAAAGAAGGAAGAAGGTAAGGAAGGGAGGAAGAATGGGAGGAAGGAAGGAAGGAGGAAAGAGGGGAGGGTTGTAAGAGTAGAGTAAATGTCAAGAGGTAGAGAGAGAGACGATGTAAGGAGCAAAGGAAAAGCAAGGGAGGTGATTAAAGAGGGAGTGAATGGAACGAGGGACGGGGTGAAGGAACTACAGGGGTTTATAGAAGGAATAGATGGAGGGAAGGGAGGGTAGATGCTGAAATGCGTGGGAGGGGAGGGGAGGGAAGAGGGAAGGGAGGGAGGGAACCTGAGAGACAAGAGGAGTTGTAGAAGAAGAGTAATGGGGAGCGTCGAGCACGAATACGAGAAGGTAAGAGTGCCAGGGGAGAGAAGCATGGAGGTGAAGTGGGGAGGTGGAGTGGAGAGGTGGAGTGGGGAGGTGGAGTGGAGGCACCAGTGGGAAAGTGGAGTGGAGGCACCAGTGGGGAGGTGGAGTGGAGGCACCAGTGGGGAGGTGGAGTGGAGGCACCAGTGGGGATGTGGAGTGGAGGCACCAGTGAGGAGGGCGGAGGCACCAGTGGGGAGGTGGAGTGGAGAGGTGGAGTGGGGAGGTGGAGTGGAGGCACCAGTGGGAAAGTGGAGTGGAGGCACCAGTGGGGAGGTGGAGTGGAGGCACCAGTGGGGAGGTGGAGTGGAGGCACCAGTGGGGATGTGGAGTGGAGGCACCAGTGAGGAGGTGGAAAGGAGGCATCAACGGGAAGGTGGAACGGAGGCAGCACTGGGGAAGTAGAGTGGAGATAATTATGTTACCCTGAGGGACCAATAAAAGGTAGTGTGAAAGATATGAAATGGAAAAAAAAAGTGATGACCGAGTGACCATGAGAATAAACTTGGAAATGACATGGGATGATGTATAATAAAATGTGTGACGTAGGATTTGTGGTAGAAGGACCGGGTGATAATAGGGACGGAGTTTAGAACGAGTGAAAAAAATTACTCTGAAAATATACTCGTGTCTGTACACTTAAGAAAATTGTACTTAGATCATTCAAAATACTGTTCACGCTATAACACTGAACTTTAGTGAACATCCTTGTTATGAACGGCAGATATACACGTGATGTCCCTAACTGTGTGCACCAGCAAGTATGTCTGTTAAGAAAAAAATCACGTTTTGACCATTTACTCTCATATGTGATGGCGTAAATCTTCATGAACCAATTTCGTATCAGGTTTCAACTATATACAAAATTTGGTTAAAAATTAATCCTGGAATAAATCCCAAAGTTCAGGTAACATGAAGAAGGAAAAATTAAAACAAAGGAGATGATAAAACTCAGACAGCTAAGAACACGACCTGGGCAAGATCGCTAACCTTATCCTTCAAGCGACGGTGTTACGTTAGCCATGGTTCTGTAGTGAAAGCAGCACACTATGAGACTGAGAACAGTCACACCTCCCCCTCCGACCCTACACGTTAGCCATGGTTCTTTAGTGAAAGCAGCACACTATGAGACTGAGTACAGTCACACCTCCCCCTCCGACCCTACACGTTAGCCATGGTTCTGTAGTGAAAGCGGCACAATTATGAGACTGGAGAACAGTCACACCTCCCTCCAACCCTACACGCCAGCTATGACCCCAGTAGTGAAAGCAGAAAGACACTTGCAGAGACTGAGAACAGTCACACCTCCCCGACCCTACACGTCAGCTATGGTTCTGTAGTGAAAGCAGCATACTATGAGACTGAGAACACCCACACAACGCTTCCGTGACGCCTGCTGGACCACCACTCCACGACCCCCTGACGGAGACACGATGATCCTCCCAATACTGGCCAGATATTTTGTAAATAATATTAATTATGTGTTAAAGGAACATCCTTCCTTCCTTAGGCTTTAGTAAGCCCCTTTATAATATTTATACTGTATATACTTTTCACACTTACCAGATGATTCTGGTGTCATTGTACAGGGGTACCTAGTGACAGCACTAGGATCCCGCTTCCTCTATCAAGGAATAAACAATTGAAATTGAAATTGAATTGACTGAGAACAGTCACACCTCCTCCGCCGACCCTACACGTTAGCCATGGTTCTGGTAGTTAAAAAGCAGCACACTATGAGATCGAGTAAATCAGTCACACCTCCTCCAACCCTGCCACGTTAGCTGGCGGTTCTGTAGTGAAAGCGGCACACTGCGAGACTGGAGAACAGTCATACCCTCTGACCCTCAATGTTAGCTGCGGCCCGTAGTGAAAGCAGCACACCATGAGACTGAGAACAGTCACTCCTCCCCCTCCGACCCTACACGTTAGCCATGGTTCTGTAGTGAAAGCAGCACACTATGAGACTGAGAACAGTCACTCCTCCCCCTCCGACCCTACACGTTAGCCATGGATCTTTAGTGAAAGCAGCACACTATGAGACTGAGAACAGTCACTCCTCCCCCTCCGACCCTACACGTTAGCCATGGTTCTGTAGTGAAAGCAGCACACTATGAGACTGAGAACAGTCACTCCTCCCCCTCCGACCCTACACGTTAGCCATGGTTCTTTGTGAAAGCAGCACACTATGAGACTGAGAACAGTCACACCTCCCCCTCCGACCCTACATGGCAGTCTATCTAACCACCTTGACTTCTCATATGAAAGTCCACCTGTTTCCTACCCCCGACACCAACCTACACGACATCCAAAATTAAATTCCACCTGACCACTCACATGACAGTCCCTTGGCAGACCACCAAACGGTCCAACTTAACTCTGACACCCCCCACCCTCATCTGACACTCTCTCTGCCCCCTCCCCTCCTCTCCACTCCCCCTCCCCCAACTCACCTCCACACCAGAGTCGGGATGGGATGAAAGATCCACTTCTCCCCTAGATAACGTTAAGGTGTTTAATCATCAGGTAAAATATGGTGGGTTGCTAATCTGCAAGTGATTCATTTAACCTTTTAGACTTATTTGCATACCAACATAATAAACTGAAAATTATCTCATCTCTTGTCTAAACTTAATACTGAAATCCTATTATGTCACGTCAAACATCAAGTCATCCATACAACCCTAATAGGTAAAGGTCTCCAGGTGAAACACTAATTAACTAAAGTACCTTAATGGAGTAACCGGACATGAGGGGTTACCGTCATCCCAGCATCTGATTTCAGTACTGAAAAAAAACACACACACAACAGACACAAGGCCCGAGACACGGTCCTTCCCATACTAACAATGACTCACTCTACAGCAGGTGCGGGCAACAACATGGAACATTGCTAGACTCTGGACTTAATGATAGAGATTTAATCGTCAAGATGAGAATAATAAGAAAAGAGGGTATATTTACCATTGTTTTTTTCTGCATTCGCCTTGTGTTGTGATATTGCAAGGTGTGGTGACGCTGTGTGTGTGCTGATGATGATAATGAAGCTTTAGTTAGGCAGAGTTTTGTTCTGTAATCTGGAGGTGAAAAACTGGAGGTACTGTTAGGATTCATAAGGTTGGAATAGTGTGTGTATGTGTGTATGTGTGTGTGTGTGTGTGTGTGTGTGTGTGTGTGTGTGTGTGTGTGTGTGTGTGTGTGTGTGTGTGTGTGAGAGAGAGAGAGAGAGAGAGAGAGAGACATAACCGTCACTATGTCTGCAACCAATAATTTACCTTGGTGTTTGTTAAGTCTTGCAATTAATACATACCTGTACATACATATTATTCCCTACATCCAAACTTGAGTATACTTGAGTAATTAGCGTATGAAAACTCCACCTTTTATTTAGCTAATATAACCTTCACATAATACAAATTTGTCATCAATTTCAACACAAGCCTCACTTAATTTATCTCACACCACTTTATCAACCAACTTCTATTGTGATCTGGTGACTCACTTAACTCAAATACTAGTGTCTTTACTTAATACACCTTTTCACATATCCGTTGAGACATTGTTACATAACTATTTGACAAATTTCATAACCGGAACAGACCACTTATATGTAAAAATCTTCATCTACAATCCGAAACTAAATTCGGAGCCTTTTAGTGTACTGTAGGGTTCCAGTATCATATATGCAAAAAAGAAACCTCTCCCACAGAATCCGTCGTCGTCCAGCGGCCACGACACTTGCGACCACCAACTGGTTGGCAGAGAACGAGTCTCAATTTGAAGCTAAATTATATTCCCTTGAAATGATGGGATCTGAGATCAAAATTTTTATAAAGAATTTTTTTATTGGCAATTCTTCCCTACGACCACAAGAATCCAGACAATTTAATTATCAGAGAAGAAATATAATTTGAAGGTCTATGATAAGCCTTAAATTAGTGGATTCAACGAGTATTATATCCTGAGATAATATAGATCTTTCCGAGGACTCATCCCTGTGAACAGTAATATCTCACGATCATCTTAATTTTACACCTGTGACCACGAGGAGGAGTTCATCTCATTTGCATTTGTGAAAAAATAAATTTGAAGAAATATACGAAGCTCTGAGTCACAAACTCAAAGCTTATTCAATCAATCAATCATGCCTTAGGGTTGGCAATCAAGGCTCTCCACTCCAAGGATTTTCAAGCTGCCTTTATCAATCCTGCCAGACTTTGTATCTCTCCGGGGAACTACAACTTATTACATCACGATTGAGAAGAATTTCCCTCAAGACTTCAGAGCCGAGGCCACATAAATCCAGGACTATAACGAGCAAACAGAATTAAGTCTTAGTACAGAGACTAAGGCTCAGGGTAGACTCGTAAATTAATCACAAGACCAACACGCCCGGGGAGGTGTTACCGGGTCCAACACGTCCTCACCCCCCCCCCCGCCCTCAGTCAGTGTTTTTCACTTTGTTTACACGAGGAGCCTGCAAGTCTAATGAGTTCCAGTTCTACTAGGTCTTAGTTCTAATGGGTATCATGTGATAATGAGTCTCAGTTATAGTGATTCCCCAGTTGTAATAACCCCCAGTTATAATGTTAGGTCTCTGTTCTAATGGGCCTCATTTACAACGGGCCCCAGTTATAATGGACCCCCAGTTATATGAGGCCTCACTAATCCTGGGCCTCGGCCCTCACTTGTACGTAATGGGACCCAATCACAATAGCGTTCCAGTTCTAAGAGGCATCAGTCCTAGTAAATACCACTTCTAATGGGTTCCAGACCAAAAAGTCCCTAACCTAACCTAACCTAACCTAACCTGAGGATCGATACCAGAGGTTAAGTTAGGTTAAGGCTTAGTTGGGGCCAATCTGGCTAGGGTCCATTTAGAAATGAAATCCATCAGAACTAAGACCCATTAGAGTTGGGGCCCATTAATACTGGGACCCATTAGAGTTGGGGCCCATTAATACTGGGACCCATTAGAGATGGGGCTCATTTATACTGGGCCCCATTAGAGATGGGACCCATTTATACTGGGACCCATTCGAGTTGGGGCTCACTAATACTGGGACCTATTAGAGATGGGGCTCATTAATACTGGGACCTATTAGAGTTGGGGCTCATTATTACTGGGACCCATTAGTACTAGGGACTATTACGACTGGGGTCCAGTTAACCAGTCAACAAATAGGCGATAAGTGGACCTTCTGGATAGACTTTCACCAATGAGAAAAAACTTTTGAAAAGAAAGAAAAAGAAAAAAAATCGATAATGAGAAAACACAGGAAGGAAAGATGGAGAAATACAGAAAGAAATGAAAATGAATAATGAATAAAGAACGAATGAGAAAGGGAACAGGAAAACGAAAGAAAATATGAAAAGGAACGAAATATAAAAGAAAATAATGGACAGAGAACGAGAGGGAGAATACAAAAGGAAAAGAACACAAATTAAATAACGAACGAGAAAATAAAAAGAAAAATTAAGAAAAAAACGAGAGAAAGGAAAAGAAAAAAATGGATAAAAAAAAGGAAAAACCCGAAGCGAGAAAAATAAACGAATAAAACAATGAATGACAAAAGAAAAAAGAAAATAAAGAATATACAGATTAAGAGAGAAATATAAAAGAGATAGGAAAAAAATAGTCGCCAAAATATACGACAAAACACAACACAACAGACCGCCCATCCACGCCCTATAACGTCCCTCAAAACTTTGGCCAGACGCGAACTAAACTCGGCCTTGCCACTTTTCCGCGGGGGATGGTCACACAACTCCAGGGAGAGAGAAAGGAGGGAGGGAGAGACTAGAAAAGGGGAGGGAGAGACTAGAAAGGGAGGGGAGGGAGAGACTAGAAAGGGAGGGAAGGAGGGAGGGAGGGAGGGAGGGAGGAAGGGAGGGAGGGAGGGAAGGAAGGAGGTTGTGAAAAAAAAGAAGAGAGGAAGAGAATGAAAAAGAAAGGGGGAGAGAGAAGGAGGGAAGGAGTGGAATTACCGTAAAATTTCCGTGTGTACCTTTATCAGTGCAGTGTAAACTCCTCTATGGGATTTCACTTAATCAGGAAAGCAAAAATTTGGTGAAGGTAATATACGAAGGATTATGTTAGTGTGTGTTTTGTATTTCAGGTGGCGGTCATTTTGAAAAGAGATAAAAACGAACTCTCCATCAGTAGACTTTTTGTGTGTGATTATACTTATTGTCGGCCATTTTCAACTGAGACACAAATCAAGCACTATGGGAGTGTTAGTACAATTTATGTTATGATTATAGCGGTTATCTGTCATTCTGATATGCGATAAAACTCGAGCGCTACAAAGAACTCGAAATGATTTTGTGATGTGGTTGAGCAGTTGTCGGATATTTTGGAACCGAAATAAAAATAAATAAACGTAGTGCAAGTTTGAAATGATGTTATTGGTCTGAATATTAAAGTTTTTGTCAATTTTTACCTGAAAAAACAACAACAACAACATACACTTGTGGTGAATATGAATAAAAAAGAAACAGTAAAGGTATTAGTGTTGAGTAGAGGCTGGTGACGACCACACGAGGCCCGACCATCACGGGACATTTGATACAAACTACGAATGATAAAACTACCAACTATTCTCTAACATACACACACACACACACACACACGTTTATACAAAAAACCGCATTTTTATTTCATTATTTATTTTCTTTCTTTCTGTCTTTATTTATTTTCTTTCTTTCTGTCTTTATTTATTTATTTAAGTCTCCCTTATGAATAATTTTACAACAGTCTTCGCCACGCACTTCGTCTCCACCAGAATCTCAACACCACATAGTCAACTGGCACCATCTACCATCATCAAGTTGTGTGTTGATCACAGAAAGACGCCCACAAGAGGTCACAGGGGCATTGACAGCATAGATTTATAACAGCCAATTCCCGGGTTGATTGAAGATGAAAAGAATCAGAACAGACCTCGAACAGACCTCGTGTGCGATGTCAAGATTAAGTCGTTTTTGGTAAAATTTAGTGTTCCAGTTAAAACGTCGTTTACTGTCATATGGTGGTTAAATTATACTGTAAGTAGGACAGGTTAGGTTAGGTTAGGTTACATTTTCTATCAAGGTATTCATTTATATGTATATTTATGCTCTACAGGATCGTTTATGGCCAGTCAAAACTATCCAGAAAAGATTAATATATAGAAGTTATCACTGATGGCCAATTATCCCTATTGAGTGTAACATACAGTATATATTAGGTGGAGTTCTGCTTTTATTTGTTTGTTTCAGTATTATTTAAGTCATTTATTTGTTAACATTTAGCTAAAAATAAGTAAATATTATAAAAAAAACATTGAAAAACTCACAAGAGACTTTGTAACATATAACTAAGTCGAGATGATAATACCAATACGACGTGCTTGCCAAGCTCCGAAACAGTTGTCCGGGGGACTAGCTAACCTCTGGTCGGGACTTGACCGGCACTAGAAAAAAAAAAACTTTTTGTTTACTAAACGTGATTTTGGCAACCTGTGGTGTAATAGTCAACATACTTGCCTTGCAAGCGAGTGCAACTGTGTTCAATTCTCGGACAGAGTGAAACTATGAGCAGGTTTTTTTTTTTACGCCATTTGGCTTTCTATTTACCAGTAATTGGGAACCTGGATGTTAATCGATTTGCGGATCTTATTCTGGAATAATGGTTAGCCAGTGCAGTTGGCGAGTTGTCCGGTCTTCTCGGATTATTCCTTGAAACTGGGTCATACAACTCGTTAACTTAGGGTGTGGTTGCGGTGTTGGCGACAGATTCTAACACCTTAAACAAATTCACGCCTAGGTGACCCTAGTGCCTCCCATCCTCGTACACGAAGGGCAACCATTATTGTTACGTGTATAATATTACCATCACTACCACAACCAGCATTATCACTACTATTGTCACCTTCTCAACTATCACCATTCCTTCCCTCTTCCTCCTCCTGCCTCCATATTGTAATAATTACCGTCTCTATTATTATGATTATTATTATTATTATTATTATTATTATTATTATTATTATTATTATTATTATTAACAATACAACATGTGGCTGGAACAACAGTAGAAATTAGAAATAAGATAAAAAAGTTGTATTAAATTAACAATTAAAACACAAACAAGAACCACAGGTACAAGTCGATCAGTTTTTTATCATGAGAGAGAGAGAGAGAGAGAGAGAGTGAGAGTCCCTGACTCACTGGTAAGTTATGACATAAAGTTGTTGGTAAATATATGGTATGAAAATTGTATTGATACTCTCTCTCTCACACCAATCACTAACAAACAACACATCACAAACAAACAAGCAAAAACACAACACAAACAAAAATGACACCAAAAATATCATTCCAAAAAACAAACACAAGCAATAAAACAAACAGACAAAGAATAAAACAAACACACAAACATACATACAAACAATAAAACAAACAAACAAACAAACATACATACAAACAATCAAACAAACAATACAAACAATCAAACAATAAAACAAACAAACGAACAATATAACAAACTATAAAACAAACAAACATACATACAAACAGTCAAACAAACCCAAAAAAAATAAAAAAACAGACCCTCATCAACAAACCACCACCACCCAGGACTTCACTAACCTACCACCTCCACCACCACCTTCTACAACTCTTTTTTTTTTATTGGGTACCCCCCTACATCCTTGTGTAAGGTGAAGCGCAGAAGCGTTTACAGCACCCAACAGGGAAGCCTGCTAAGTTTATGCTTGCCTTTATGTCTCATGAGTTAAGGGCGTGGAAGCACTATTTATAATCCAAAAACTCCCCAAAGGTCACTCCTGCCTCGGTGACCTTTGGGGAGTAACACTGCCCACTGGTCTAGATCTGGAGAGAAAACTGCCCCCACCCAAAGGTCACTTGTTGGGTGTTACAAAGCGCCTGCTGGGTGTGTTGGGTGAGTCTACCCCCGCCCTCCCCCAACAATCCCCCCTCACAACCCAGGGCCACGGTGTGTAAGGTTAAGGCGTTCGAATTTTAATTGGGTTGATGATGA
>NW_024735694.1:0-25922 GCF_018991925.1 Homarus americanus | reverse complement strand
ACTGTGGCAAGGCAAGACTTGGGACCGAGCTGTAGTGTTGCCTTGAAGCAACCCAAAGGTGGAGACATCGAGGACCCGTCCGCTGTGAGCACGTCGTTCATGGCTGTGGGTGACAGGCTACTCCTGGGAATGTTGAGGGCGTCCAGGTGTGTTGGTCCAATCACCGTGATGTCCGCGCCCGTGTCAGGTATCATCAGGAGGTTGGAAGAGTTGGTACCGTAGGACAGACGAACATTGACGGGCTTGGGGGACCTGTCACTCGAGGCATCATCCACGCGTCGGCATCCTTTGTTGTTCTTGGGAGACAGTGGTGTGGATGTTCTGTCGGGCTGTGAAGAGACGTTTTGACCTGGAGATGGAGGCTTCTTGGTGGACCTGCAACACTTGGCGAAGTGTCCTTGCTTGTTACAAGCGTTGCATGAGACCTTGTTGGCAGGACATCGAGTTGTGCAGGGCCAATGGCCTTGAAATCCGCAGTTTCGACATTTACTATCAGCCGCAGGGCACTTTCCTGGACCATGCTGGCGCTGACAGTTTCTGCAGGATTCGGGAGAAGAAACTGGTGACTGTGACGGGGGCTGTGGAGAGGACGCCGTCTGCATCTGGCGTTGATTCCTCTTGTAGGTGGAGACGGCGTGAACTTGAGATGGCGATGAGTGTATAGCTGAGGCAGCCTCTCTTGTGGCCTCATACGACCTGCAACAGGTGACGAAGTCGGTGAGGGAAGAGGCGGCGTCGAGGGTGAGGAGTTTCTGAAGCAGGTCCTCGTCACGTACACCCATCAGCAAGATCATCTTGAGCTGGATCTCAGCACAGGTTACAGGATCGCCTGTACATAGGTCCACCTCGGCTGCTAGGTCCTTAAGTCGTGCGTAGAAGTCTGAGAATGATTCCCCAGAAGCTTGTTTGCAGGATAGCAGTTCCCTACGACGCAAAGTTTCATTGCGGAGGCCTCGGAAATGACTCTGCAAGGCGTTTAAAACCTCTGTCACTGACATGGGGGAGTCAGGGGAATGGCTAGCGTGTGCTCTAGGAGGCGTTGAACATCGAGGGAAATGCACGATCTTAATTGGATGAGTTGTTTATGAGGGGGCATTCGGTTGAGGTCAGACATAACAGCAAAGTCTTCGAAACGACGTCGCCATTGACGGTATACTTGATATGTTGCATCAGATTGAAGAGGTGGGGGCTGGGAACTGAAGACTTGCTGTGCAGGGGTGTACTCGAGACGGCAGGCGGTGGAGGAGGCACGGAGAGGTCGACGAGAGTTGAGACTGGAGCAGGTGGTTGAGAAGGCACTGAGGTATACCCAAGGGGGATAGGTGACGTGTGAGGAGGCGTTGTCTGAAGGATAGATGAAGAGGCTGAAGCTGGCGAATTGGTTGTGGCAGCTGGTGAAGTCGTCCTCGTTGCCAGCAATTCCAATAGTTCCAGGAATTTGCGGTTATCAGCTTGGTGTTGTTGTTGAAGTTGAAGACGGTAAGCTGATTCCTCTGACTGTCTTGACAATTCCTCTTGACGTCGTTTTTCCTCCTCTAATTGACGTCTTTGGGCTTCCTTCTCTTGGGAAACTTGTAGGAAGTGAATTAACTGACGTATATCCTGGCTCCCATCCTTTGAATTTGGCGCGCCCGGCGTGTGAGGCGTGAGGGGGGGTGGGAGGGTCTGTGAGGCGTCGTCTTCCTCATAATCCTCATATAAATTTCCCAGCAAATCGTCGTGGTCAGACATCTCGTGTTTGGTATGGTTGCGATGGGAAAGACAAGGAGAATAAGGTGAAGTGCTATGTTTTCGTCAATGTACTTGCCTAAGTGCAGGAACTGGCAGGCAAGTAAAAGAGTATTGACTGTAATATTTGTGAAGTGAGAGGAGGCGGCTGGCGGCGGTGTATTCCTCCGCGCGCCCGGGCGAGATGGCGGTGCTGGCTCAGTCGAAGGGGGATGCAGGCAGTGGCCTGCGGGCCGGCGCAGATGGAGGATGTATGCCGGAAGTGCTGTCTTGGAAACTGGGCTGAAGGCGTTTCTGCTACCTGTAGGGCCGCAGAAACATAGCAAAGAGACATGAAAGGCACTGCACTTCACTTAGGGCACTTCACAAGGTCACAAAGCACCTTAAATCCAGGGGCACTGTAGAGTATTTCTTCTGGGCGGGAAACAGACGAGGCCGGCTCTTGAGACTTGTAAACTGTCGTGTTGGAGCTACTCAACTGCGCCATGTGGTGGGATGAAATCCTAGACAAGGTTCTTCAAACTCCAGAGCACGAGCAGTAGATATATTCAATAAGTGGTACAAGACTTGGCGGGATAGCCGACCGATACAGAAGCGAGCACAAGGGACCCCGGACCGTAGGTAGGCCGAGGCCGATCTGAGGGAAGTTAATTGGCTAGGCAAGGAGAGTTGCTAGACATTACTAGGACAATAAATGAGGTCTTCTAGTTACTCGACTAGCGCGGTACAGACATAGTACATCGGGACATAGTAAGTGAACATAGGCATTAGACATAAGCATAGATATCAGACATGCTATAATAATATGTAGTAATACAGACATGTGAATAAATGGTACAATGAATGGTAACAGAGTCTTGGCGTCAGGCGTGTTCACATATCTTGGTATTTACATATCTATACAATTGGTTTTACATTACCTGGCATAATAGGACCAGTTCCTGGGCCCTACTCACAATACATAGTATATGGCACTCATTGTAGATTATCTTACTCAGCATATACGTTAATACTGACACTAGCATATACAGGGTCCACTACCCAACATGAGATAATTATTTCCAACTAATTATCCCTAACATACATGTCACAACCCTCTCTATGGACATACACTTCCAAGGAGTAACCCAGGGTAGAGCACTGGGGCTCGACTGTTGTTATAGTGGGGTAGCCAGACACATGGCGGGTCTGGGGTCTGGCCCAACGAAGCCGTGGGGCACATTAATCAGGCCGCATCGGTGTCATCGTTTCATATATGATCCCTGCTGGTTATTTACTACATCCGAGGCCGTTGTTGAATGGTAGAGCGATTCGAGAATCACAATGGGATCTGGAGAAACATGGGAGCAGCATCAGAGAACTGGGGAAACATGACAACACAAACAAACTCTCTTGTCTAGACGACAGACGTATTTACATTATATTACTTCTACACTGGGTGAATGACAATTCAACTGTTAAATCATGAACACTGGTGAACACTGATATTCACTACAATTGACTGAATTAACTGAATGGTTACCCAAACACATACCTGGAGAAACATGGGAGCAGCGTCAGGGAACGCTTTCCTTGGCTCGTCTTTAGTATATATACCCCTGAGTTGCCAGTGATCGCTACTCACGCAATGACAATAATTACAAGCAAACTAACTGTTACTCATTCAAAGATAACCCTCAGTTGACAAAAGTCTGGCGAATTACTTGAGTTGATTTACACAGACTAATTCAGGATTGAGCTTCCCAGGAGAAAGTGGAATAAACCATGCATTGACAACTGTATTCGAAGGCGGGACTTACTGGGAGGGATCACGAGGGTAAACACGCTCCTTCTAGGGGATAGCTAGCCACTCATGTTTTGCGGGCGTGGAGTTTAATAAGAATCATTAGTTAAATAGATCAGCAGTCAACGTGACCATGACAACGACAAAGACAGTTGAAGCTTTCAACATCACTCACAAAGGATCTTGAATGCTTTAACTGGAATCAAACATATCTAAGTTGACTCAAAACAATGGTGTTCTCTCTCACATTCAAATTCACTTTATAGAGAGGTTGGTTTTAGTAAGTCAGAGAAAATGGGATAACGGAGGACTGAGGCATCTTGAAGAGATGAGAAAACGGCCTCCTCAGATGGGGGACTCAAAAGAGTTACATGTTTTGTGAGCTATTGAGCGTAATATGAATCGTCTGATTTTACGTTAACTGACGTGTATTACCGTGGTCATTACAATGTCACGCACCGCCAACACGAGGAAACATAACTTGAAGCTCGCCAAGTTATCATGCAGAACGAACAAAAGTGAATACCTCTTTCTTACAGAGGCTAGTAGACCTATGGGAGGGTCTACCAGCCCAAGTTGTGGGGGTCTAGAACAGTACGAGGCTTCAAAATAAACCCTTGACAAAATTATCAACAACAATAGAGGGATCCTACACAGCCCACTGGAAGCCTTCTCTCGGCCATGGCCACCTGTACTGGGTGGCCATTGCGTAAATAAGGTAATATATACTTTTGATATTCTGTGACGCATCCAATACAAAATGAACTAACCAATTCTAACTAACCAAACCTACACAAATAGAAGCAAAGATCGTTAAGGTTAGATTGGGTCGTTTAAGGTAGTTTAGTTCGTCCTGAGTGCATTGGGAAATGACTTATACCATAATGTTTGAGGATTCCACGATAACACACATTCTAAGATCACACGTTATCACATACACGTTAGTCTAGACGCATGAATACACTTACGGATTCTCAGAGTTTCCTACGTCAAAGTTTCCTCATAGTTGGTGACGTAACGACGTATCTAACTAAGGAATACTTTAAGCTAAATCACATAGCAATGACAACAACAATGGCATCAAAATTACCCTGTGACTCTAAGTTAACTAAATATCTACGATGAAACAATTTTTTAAAAAATACCATAACTAACACACCTTTCTCTAATTAACAAGAGATTCCTAATTAAAAACACTAGTTACTATAGAAAAGGAATTGCACATAACACGTACCAACATAAACAAGAGTGTCGCTCCGTCGAGGCCAGACTGACAACATTACGAGACTTGACACTGTGGGTTAATGAGATCGAAGATGCACTCAGAAGTTAACAGGTACACGCCAGGGATACAACTGTGTGTGGGTGAGGTGTGTAGGTGGGGAGGAGGAGAGGTGTGTGGGGGCGAGGGAGGTGAGGTGTGTGTGGGTTGTGGGGGCGAGTAGGTGAGGTGATAAACGGAGGGACTTATTGTGGTGGTGGTTACGATGAGTTGTTCTAATGTGTGTAATGGTCCCTTGGCATGGTTAGGTTAGGTTTGGTTAGCTTAGGTTAGGTTAGGTTGGGTTTTAATTGTTGATGGACTAGCGTATTTAGTGGTTTTGTTATGTGTTGAATGACCTTCGTTATTGAAAAGGTGTAATGATATTGTAATATTAATCTCTCTCTCGCTGTATAAAGACACACACAGACACACACACACACACACACAAGGAAAAAACAAACAAACACAAAAAGAAAATGACAAAACATAAGAAAACGCGATGATCAATAATTAACTCATGCACAAAGGGGAGGCACGTACGAGAGAGAGAGAGAGAGAGAGAGAGAGAGAGAGAGAGAGAGAGAGAGTCATAGTCGTGCCTCTGACAATCTTCATCCTTCTTAACTTAGTATCAATAAGGTGACATAAAACCTTTCTTAGGTTACTATTGGGTAATTCAGGCTCTCTTGGTCACACTACACTTACCACACGCTCCACATACTACACTTAACACACACTGCACATACTACACGTAACACATACTACATACTACACATACTACACGTAACACATACTACATACTACACATACTACACATAACATATACTTGTTTTAGCGGTGGCAAGATGTCAAACTATCTCACTTGTTAACACTTGCCTGAATGAGTGTAGGTTCCTCTCTGGTACCTTTAATGCAGCTGGGTGAGATATCAGGTAATCTCACGGCATGTCACCTTTGATACAGTCGTAGATTGGTTGACAGTTGAAATCGTCACAGCTGTCCTGGGTTGTACTTGTAATTATCTTAGCTTGTAAGTTAAACAAGACACACAGGTACTTTTCTCTTCACTTGGTTTAATGTAAACACACTTGGTGATTTTCTAGTTATATTGGGTAGTAATGTCTGTACAATTATTTGGTATTGACAGACTAATGAGCATTAGCTATTAGCTTATAATTAGCTGAGATATTTCGAGAGAGGCACAGACTAGAGAGCTGGTCTCACGATACGACTTTAGGGCATGTGTCAGACTGAACTGGGCTGAAGTTCCGAACTCTCTTGACTCGTGGTTTTAGTGGCTCTTCAACACAGCCATTACCGAAACAGCTGACCAATTCACTGAGTGTTATCGCCGCTGGCTTCAGCTACAGTGCTGGCGTGTGATGCCATTAAATCTTTCGACCCGTGACTTCGCCAGATGTAGAAGTGTTTACAGACAAGTCCTGGTTCTGCTGAGTGGACTGTCTTCGACTGGCGGTGGTGCTGCCTCTGACCCAGCTTGGAGAAGGTCGTGCCCGATCGTGCTCCCGTTAGAGACCAAGGAAAATGGCCGCTTTGGATCGTTGTGTCGTGGGGGAAGAGGAGGGGAGTGTGGGGAAAGACGACCTCTTTGCCACTCTGTTAAGGCAGCTGGGGCAGTTGAGGAGTGAGGTTGACACTCTAAAGGAGGGAAAATGAAGCCCTCAGGACGGAACTCCTTCAGGTAGGTGTTCTGCCTAGCAGGACACCTGAGAAGGAGGAGCAGGCGTGGAGAGTGGTTGTCTCCAAGGGGACTAGGGTCAGGCTCAGGAAAGCTGACCAGGGTGTGGAGTGTAGTAACCCTTACCAGGTGCTACAGGAAGCTGGCGAGGAAGAGAAGAGGCAGGACGGTATGGATCAAGGAGAGGAAAGGGCAGTTGTACAAACCCTGCCCACAGGTAAGGTCGTGGTAGTTGGTGACAGCCAGGTGAGGTTTATGGATAGGGCTTTTTGTGCGAGAGATAGGAAACGTAGGACTAGGGTGTGTTTTCCTGGGGCTGGGATAGGGCATGTAGCCGAGAGGTTAGACAGGGTTTTGCCAGGGAAGGGTACCAATCCAGTAGTATGTCTTAGTGTGGGAGGAAACGACATAGGTAAGGTTAGGAGTGAGGAACTTTTCAAGAGGTATTGGGAGGCGCTGGGGAAGATTAGAGATAGGGGAGGGATCCCGATAGTATGTGGTGTCTTGCCTAGAAGAGGGGTTGGTCGTGAATGGCTGTCCAGGGCAATTGCTATAAATTGCCGACTGGAAAAATATTGTGCAAACAATGGTTGGGCATTCATTGATAACTGGCAACGATTCTATGGCAACGATTACCTGTACTGTCGCGACGGAGTACACTTGTCTCGTGAGGGGGTAAAGACGTTGTCTGCATCCCTGGAGCGTGAAATTATCACTCCGAAGGGGGGGTTTCGCCAGTAGAGAGGGGTCTGGGAAAGTGGGATTCAAAAAACAAGCAGGTCCTGGGAAGTAAAATTAGTTGCTCAGGACAAGGGGTAAAACAGGACCAGGGAAGAGTAGGTTTAAATGTATATTATACAAACATTAGGGGCAGTTCAAAAGATATCGAAGTCTTTAAACTGCTAAAGGAACATATGGGCACGGGGGTGGAGGAGACTGCAGTGGGAGCGGGTAAACAAAGTGAAAGACTACAGGGAAATAGTGTTAGGAATGATGACAAAACTAAATTAGACAGGGAGTTTAAAACTAAACGCGGTAAGGGGAGGACTCAGAACACGACTAACTTAAATGTATACTACACGAACAGTAGAAGTATGAGAAACAAAATGGATGATATAAGGGCCTTGGTATGTACCGACAAAATCGATATAATTGCATTCACTGAAACATGGATCAACCTAGACACACGTGAGTTACCAGTCGAATACCAAATTGCGGGTTACAAACTGTTCCATACCGATAGGCAGACCAGGAAAGGAGGCGGAGTAGCAATCTATGTTAGGGATAATCTGAAGTGTGAAATAAATAAGGAAATAAAAACTGAGAGGAATACAGAAACAATTTGGATAGAATTAAGCGACGGTCGGGAAAAATTAATCACAGGAGTAATATATAGACCCCCCAATCTTGATAGCGTCAATGAGCGACTTATCTGGGATGAAATGCGCAGGGCTTCCATACACAACAAAGTCTGTATAGTAGGCGACTTTAACCTTGGCCAAATAGATTGGACTGACCTTACGGGTAACTCAGAATCACAGGATTTTCTCGAGACGATCCAGGACTGTTTCCTAAGTCAACATATAACCGAACCCACACGGGGTAATAATATACTGGACTTAGTTCTGTCGAACAGAGAAAACCTAATTAGCAATGTCGAGGTAGGGAACGAACTTGCAAACAGTGATCACAAAGAAATTCGATTCCAGTTAGATTTTCAGGGCAGACTTAAGGAAAATTCCACTAAAGTACCAGATTTCAGAAAGGCAAACTTTGACAGTTTAAAGAGGCAGCTGAGAGAGGGGGTGTCGCGCTTGGCTATGAACCTGACAGATGACACGGACCTGATAACGAGATCTGAGATTGCCGAGTTCCACGACAATTTAAATAGTGAGTTACTTAATGCACAAAGGCAGAACATACCATACAAAAAACTCAGATCAGACAACAATGACCCTAAATGGATAAATAATTATTTAAAGAACATCATTGGCCAAAGGAAGGCTATTCGTAGAAGGATAAATCGTGGCGAAATTCACCTCCGGGACTATTATAGGGTATTGGCGAGTAGGGTTAAAACCGAGATAAGGAAAGCAAAGAGGAATAATGAGGTAAGGATAGCAAGGGAGGCGAAGACAAACCCGGAAGGATTCTACCAAATGTATCAAACTAAAACACGAGAAAAGATTGGACCAATACGGTCAGACTTCGGCGAGCTCACTGATAACGACGGAGAAATGAGCAATAATTTCAATAAATATTTTTCAACAGTTTTCACCACCGAAAATTTAAACATGATACCCGAGGCACCGACTCTATTCAGAGATAGTGAAGAAAACAAATTAAGTGAGATAGTAGTGACTAGTAACGATGTTAGTAAGCAAATAGACACACTAAAGCCTAATAAGTCACCTGGTCCCGATGAGATATTTGCCAGAGTATTAAAGGAATGTAAGGAAGAGCTTAGTATGCCCTTAGCAAAGTTGTTTAACATGTCATTAAAAACAGGTGTAGTACCAGAATCCTGGAGGATAGCGATTGTAATACCGATTTTCAAGAAGGGGGATAGATCACTATCCTCTAACTACCGCCCAATCAGTCTAACATCAATAGTAGGCAAATTACTGGAAGCAATCATTTCAAACTCTATTCGAAATCACCTGGAGAAGCACCAATTGATCAATGATTCCCAGCATGGCTTCACAAGCGGACGTTCTTGCCTAACTAATCTATTAACATTCTTTTCATCAGTTTTCGAATCGGTGGACGAGGGGCACAATTATGATGTGGTATATCTCGACTTTAGCAAAGCCTTCGACAGAGTCCCCCACGAAAGACTAATTAGAACGGTAGAAGCTCATGGCATCAAAGGTGACATCCTTAAATGGATTAGGGCGTGGTTACAGGACAGGAAACAGGGAGTGAGCATTAACGGCACTAAGTCCCATTGGAGCAACGTCACAAGTGGAGTTCCCCAAGGCTCAGTACTTGGACCATTATTATTTATTATATACATAAACGACATAGATATCGGCATAGACAGCAACATAAGTAAATTTGCTGATGACACTAAAATAGGACGTGTTATCAAATCTGACGAGGACTCGGCAAAACTACAGGAAGATCTAAACAAATTTTTCGAATGGTCTGAAAAATGGCAGATGAAATTCAACGTTGACAAATGTAAAGTACTCAGTATAGGAGATGTAAACAGGGAAACCAGATACCAGATGAACAACGATGCCATAGAGAAATCCGACTGCGAGAGAGATTTAGGAGTAATGATAAGTAGGAACCTTAAGCCAAGTAAACAATGTGTTTTTGCTCGTAACAAGGCTAATAAAGTACTTGGGTTCATACAAAGGAGTGTTAGTTACAAGACTAGCGAGGTCATCCTAAAACTGTATCTTGTGCTTGTGAGACCACACCTGGGTTACTCAGTTCAGTTCTGGTCACCGCATTACAGAATGGATATAGAATCCTTGGAAAGAATTCAGAGGAGAATGACAAGACTAATCCCGGGCATTAGGAACCTTGAGTATAGAGACAGGTTAAAGCATCTTAATTTGCACTCCCTTGAGAGACGTAGAGCGAGGGGCGACCTGATAGAGGTGTATAAGTGGAAGGCAGGGCTAAACAAAGGGGACATTACAAAGGTACTCAAACTATCCAACCAGGAGCGAACTCGTAACAATGGTTTTAAATTAGACAAATTTAGATTTAGGCGTGAAATAGGTAAACACTGGTTTGGAAACAGAGTAGTGGATGAATGGAACAAGTTACCAAATATCATCATTAACTCGAATACGCTGAATTGCTTCAAACATAGGTTGGATGCTCATATGAGCAATAGGGGTTGGGTGTAAACGGGACTGCCCAGTATGGGCCAATAGGCCCGCTGCAGTTTCCTCCATTCTTATGTTCTTATGTTCTTATGTTCTTATTTTGTGCTGGGACGATTTACACAATACTGTTGTCTCTTGGAACACCATACTGATCTGCAATGACCCGCACTTGTAAGTACAGCCTAAGTGATGATATACCCCTCGGTACTGAAATATTGTTGACTAATTACGTCTACTCGTTTCTGCCTAACCTGAAGTAATAAGACAATGCAGAATGAAGCGAAGCTAATATTAATAGAGTTATGAACTTTGTGTTATGTCTGTATGTTTAATAAATTGTAATTAAGATAAAATTGTGTGAGACTAACTAATTATGTATCAGATGGATCACAATGTAATATTATGAACGCCTTCTCCTCTGCAGGTTTTGACCACATCAATAAATATTGAATGCGTCAAAAAACGGGTTTCAATCATTCCCTTCGACTTGCCCGTCACCTGAACGTCCTTAACTAAGGCGTTTACACTGAGGGTTGGGTCTGTAGTTCATGTTTTGTCAACTCAAGATGGTGTAAAATATACAAATGCTTATTCTAGCTGTATGCCCAATTAGTCTGGGTGATAGAATGTATATAATGAATATATGTCATTATGGGCTGAATTTTGTTGTAGTGGCGGACTGGGCGAGGTGGGTGGGGGGCTGCAGGTGGCAGGAGGTGGCGATGACGAGGGTGGTGCAGTAGTCCACTGCCAAACCTTTCCAGTGCTTGGTGGTGGAGGTCAGTGGAGGTCACTGAGGGATGGCATTTATGTGTGTGTGTGTGTGTACATATGTACTTATAAAACCCCAAAACATTTTTTTCAAAACTTCCATAAATTTTACACAAATTCTCTATCTTGTATTTATCGTCCAAGTGCTCTAAAGTCTAGTTCATCATAAATTCTCAGGTGTTGGAGTTTATTCAGTCAGGTATATACGTGTTACACCTGTTTTATAGTAAGTCACTTGTTGATGGCTTCCTACAAGACCAAGTAAACTGTTTTTGTTTTGTATTTTGTATTGGAGATAGTGATTCAAATATTTCTTCTATGCAATCACGAGGGTTTCTATCATTACAAAATTCCTCCGGCAATAACTGGACAAGAGTGGTTAATAATGCTTCCATGAGGACGGAATGAGGGAGGAATGAGTTGCTTTACTTACTGTAGTTGTATTCTGCGGAGTGTGTCTGTGTTTTTACTCTATGTGTCATTCAATAAATATTTTTGATATAAATTTGGTAAATTGTAGAGGCTTTAAGATGTGGTATGTATAAAAAGGTGCGGTGGTGGATGTGGCCCAGACATGATGGTTACAACAGGTGCGAGGTGGCCAACATGGAGCCGTCGCGTCGTGCGGTTATGGCCTTGTCCAGAGACCCTTCACCTGGAGGCGACGTAGCAGACGATGGCATAGCCCAGGATGAAGAGCGTGATGAGGGAGGGTAATAAAACCTTCGCCAGGGTGTTGGCTAATACCGCGGCTCTGTTTACCTCGACGTGTCTCTTCTTCGTCTCAGCGGGAAATTTATCTCCTGACGCAGTAGTCACCGAGATTACCGTCACGTTGCTGGGGAAGGCTTTGTTTTTCCTGAGTCTCATGTTCTCCACAATGACGAGGACGAGGACGATGACGAACTCGACGACGATGAGGAAGACGAACCACAAGTCGATGAGTTTGAGGTAGGCCGTCTTGGGGATGGACTGACTCGTCTGGGTGAAAAGGGCAGCCAAGACCAGCAGGGATGTTAGCGACACCATCACCCGGTCCTGTAGGAGGGAGACCACATCTAAGACTGACTTATGAGTGACCACAACTTGGATATGTCTCTCAAAAGACTAGACCTAAGACCAATTTTCTATGTAACCAGAACTAAAGGGCGAAAAAATAAGTGTATAAAGAAATTGAAAATAGAAAAGAAAAAGATCATATTAATCCACACCACGAAGATGCCAGAAAACCAGCTTTTTAAAGTGAGACATTGTGTGAGTATGGAAACACAGAAGAAGGCAGAGCATTCCACAATTTGGCTGTGTGAGGAAAGAAGGATGTACTATAACGGGTTATTCTAGTGTGACCGTCATCCACACATTGCCCGTTAAAGTACCTGTAAAAGAAAGAGAGTGAAACAACATTGCGACGAAGAGAAAGGGAAGAAAGAACTAAAGGAGGAGAGTTAATAAGACGAAATGTCTTTGATTCCACCCTATCTAACAGTTGGACAGAAGAAGAGCCACCCCAGATATTAGAGCAGTACACCAAGTTTGGACGAATGAATCCCTTATATACTTGAAGCAACTGCTCAGGAGTGAAGTAGCTGCGGCATCTGTACAGCATTCATTGCTTTGGGGAGGCAGCTTTAGCAATGTTGTGGATGTGTGGCTTCCATGACATATTAGAGGAAATGGTGAGACCTAGCATTTCTATTTTAGAACTTGGCAGAATGATTGCATCCTGAAATGTGATTGGTGGGAAATCATCTAATTTGGAAAGTGTATTTGGTAAATACTGAGTTTTATTACTATTGAATTTAACCAAGTTTCTACCTCCCCATTCGGAGATGCTGCACAGATCTGCATTGATATATGAAATAATAACAGCTCTAGAAACAGATCTAGTTTGAGAATTAGGGGGAAGGGAAAAATGTGAAGAAGAGTGAAGAGTAAAATCATCAGCATAATAATGGATAGAATTAGTCGTAGTGGGAAGTAAATCATTGATAAAGAGAAGGAAGAGAGTAGGTGAAAGAACAGAACCCTCTGGGACACCACTATTGGTACAGAAAGAGCGATCCCTCGACAACATCTGCCATGGATAGGTTCTCAATGAAGCTAGAAATTAGAAAACAAACTTGGGAAGAGAAACCATAATAGGGAAGTTTAGAAAGCAAAGACTTGTGCCAAACCCTGTCAAATGCTTTGGAGATGTCGAGGGCCACGACGAAAGTTTCCCCATGATCCCTAAGAGAGGATGACCAAAGATGGGTGCAATAGGAGAGCAGATCACCAGTAGATCTCGCCTGGCGAAAGCCATACTGGTGATCCGACAAAAGAGAATGGCGTTCAAGGTGACGGAGAAAATGAGAGTCTAAGATAGTTTCGAAAATCTGAGAGCGGAATGAAGTTAGGGCAATGGGGTGAGGGTTAGAGGGATTAGAATGGTCACACTTCTGATAACTATCTATAGTTAATTCGAAGTGTAATACTCATGGGAAACAGATAATAAGAACATAAGAACATAAGGAGTCTGCAATAGGCCGGTTGGCCTGTGCATGGCAGATCCTGTCGAGAGTTACTTCCACTCTCTATCATCCATGAATCTATCCAGTCTCCTTTTGAAACTTTCCAGCGTTCCAGCACTTACTACATAGTTGCTAAGCTTGTTCCACTCGTCCATCACCCTATTTGTGAACCAGTTCCTTCCTATCTCCCTCCTAAGCCTAAACTTATCCAACTTAAATCCGTTGCTTCTAGTCCTATCCTGCTCGGATATTATAAGAACTTTATCTATATCCCCTTTATTGATTCCTTTCACCCACTTGAATACTTCTATCATATCTCCCCACACTCTTCGTCTTTCTAGGGAATGCAAGTTTAGTTTCTTTAACCTATCCTGATATGGAAGGTTTCTAAGTACCGGAATCAGTTTCGTCATTCTAAGCTGCACCGACTCTAGTGAATTGATATCCATTCTATAATAAGGGCACCAGAACTGAACCGCATAATCGAGGTGCGGCCTGAGTAGCGCAAGATATAGTTGCAATAAGACCTCTGCACTCTTATTACTTACACTTCTAGAAATAAAACCCAATACTCTGATTGCCTTATTTCGAACATTAACGCACTGTTTTCTAGGCCGTAGGTCCGGGCTTACAAGTACCCCGAGGTCTCTTTCACAAGTCGACTTCTCTAGGTTGATGTTGTTAAGGCTGTATACATTGACAGTATTTGTTCTTCCAATATTAAGTACTCTGCACATGCTGGTGTTGAATTTCATTTGCCTTTTTTCAGACCACCCCTGCAGTTTATTTAGCTCCTCCTGTAATGCATTTGTATCCTGCCCTGAATTAATCTGCCGCTCTATTTTGGTGTCATCCGCAAACTTGCTTATGTCACTGCTGATCCCAGTATCTAGATCGTTTATGTAGATTATCAACAAGAGTGGGCCTAGTACTGACCCCTGGGGAACCCCACTGGTTACACGGCCCCACTCAGATTTAACACCATCTACGCTGACCCTCTGCGTTCTATCTGTGAGCCATGATTTTATCCAATTTACAACTTCCCCTCGATACCATGAGCCTTAATTTTTCTCAGAAGCCTCTGATGCTGTACTCTGTCAAATGCTTTACTAAAGTCTAAGTAAATAACATCGTAATTTTCGTCATTATGTACTACCCCGAAGACTTTCCTAAAAAACGTCAGCAGATTTGTTAGACAAGATTTTCCCTTTGTAAACCCATGTTGAGAGTCGTAGATTAATTTGCTTTTCTCTAAATGCGATCGGATGCTATCTGCTATAACTGATTCAAGAAATTTCCCCACTACTAACGTCAAACTGATCGGCCGCTAATTCGACACTGATGCCCTGTCTCCCTTTTTGAATATGGGTACTACATTTGCCTGTTTCCACAAGTCTGGCACAACTCCAGTGTCAAATGATTTTGTAAATAAATTTACAAGGGGTCCGCTAATCTGTTCCCTACACTCTTTCAAGACTAGGGAAAATTTCATCCGGCCCTGGGGATTTTGTCTTCTTTACTTTATTTATCCTCTTAAGAACATCATCTTTTCTGATAGTGATATTCTTTAATTTCTCTTCTTCCTTTCCCCTAAATATCAGTTCCACCTCTGGAATTTCCTCGCGAATTTTTTCTGTAAAAACTGATAAGAAGTAGTTGTTCAATGCTTTGCTTATTTCGTCACTGCCATTTATCACTTCTCCCCTCCCTGACTTTAAAGGCCCAACTTTGTCCTTGACTTTTATCTATACACCTGGAAAAATCCCTTGGGATTCGCCTTGGATTCTCTTGCTATTTTGACTTCATAGTCTTTCTTTGCCTTCCTTACATTTTTCTTAACATTCCTAGATAGTTCATTATACCTATTTCTGAGCTGCTCCTTCCCTCCCTTTAATGTCTTATAAATTTCTTTCTTTATTCCTATGTCTTGTTTAAGTTTTCTGGTCATCCACCTTGGCTCATTCTTATTTGACCTAATTTTTCTGTGTGGTATATTATGTTCTTGTGCTTTATGCAGTATACTAGTGTATATATTATAGTCATGATCGATTGTTGTGTCATCTATGACCTCACCCCTTCCTACTGGGGACTGGCGTGACTGTTCCCAGGTGACCTCACCTAGGTACCTTCTTAATCCCTGATAATCTGCCAACCGAAAGTTTGGGACCATATTGTCATTGTTTTTTGTTTCCCAATTTAGGGTGAACCTGATTTCTCTGTGATCACTGTTCCCTAGTTCTTCCCCTACTGTGATATCTCTGATAATATTTTCTTTATTTGTTAATACTAGGTCTAATATATTGTCACCTCTAGTAGGTTCTGTAATTAGTTGTTTCAAAAAATTTTCCTGTACTGCGTCTAGGAAGTCTTCAGATTCATAGTCACCTACAATGTTGTCCCAGTCAATATTTCTGAAGTTGAAATCCCCCATAATGCATAGGTTGTTATATTTTGCTGCCCTACTCATTTCCTGCCATATGGGCTGAGCTGCTTCTTTGCCCAAGACTTGGGGGCCTGTAAATCACTCCCATAATTAGTTTTTCTCTTCCTTCCGTGATTTCTACCCATACAGACTCGGTTCCCTATTTCACCCTTTATTGAATTATTAATACAACATTTTAATGTATCCTTGACGAAGAGTGCGACCCCTCCCCCCTTCCTACCTTCCCTGTCCTTGTGAAAAAGGTTGTACCCTTCTATGTGGTACTCTGATAAAAAATTTTGCTCGCCAGATTCATCCAAGTTTCGGTGATTGCTATGACGTCTACATTCTCGGTACATACAACCGCTCTCAGCAAGTCTATTTTATTTCTAACGCTCCTACTGTTTGTATAGTATACATTTAAACCTACCCTTCCCTGGTCCTGTTTTACCCCTTGTCCTGAGTAACTAATTTTACTTCCCAGGACCTGCTTGTTTTTTTACTCCCACTTTCCCCGACCTCTCTCTACTGGCGAAACCCCCCCTTTGGAGTGACAATTTCACGCTCCAGGGATGCAGACAACGTCTTTACCCCCGCACGAGACAAGTGTACTCCGTCACGACTGTACAGGTAGTCGTTGCCATAGAATCGTTGCCAGCTATCAATGCATGCCCAACCATTGTTTGTGTAGGTTATGTATCTAAGCTACTGTGCCGAGTAGCAACCTTGTATATAAGCTACTGTGCCGAGTAGCATCTACTGTATGTATGTAATTATGTGGCAACACTGCACGTGTTATGTGGCAACATTGCCCCGAGGCTGCCATATGGCAATGCAGCCTCAGTCTGGCTCCGTGGGTCGTGCATGGCACACGCTAGTCACTACTTGTATTTCTCCTATCCGTTAATAAATGGACTTCAGTGTTACCCGGTGTTTCCCTACCCATCACTGCCTTCTTCAGGGAACACTTGGAACCTTCATGGCGCAGTGAGTAGGATTTGTGGATTACAAGTGTCGTGAACAATGCCGACGGTTACATCTGCCGGTGACTCTAGTGTGTTGTGTTGTGTTGCGTTGTGCTTCGCCGCGACGTGCAGTGTTGCGCCGTCACAGTGAGTTTTAGTGACGGTGGCAGTGTTAGTGTCAGTGTATTAGTGTGTCTAAAGCTGAGAGTTGAGCATTGGCCTGTTTTTTGTGGTACCCACGGAGCACGCAGGCGTACACCCTTCTCGTGTGACATCCGGGGAGACACTAACGTTCTCACCTCCGCGGCGGCTCCAGCCACCCGCATTAAGGCCACCACGACCTGCTCTCTCAGACACACACACACACGCACGCACGCACGCACTCACGGACAGAACAGTGGACTCTATGCGTTATTTCTGCGCTGTTTACGTCATATATATGTGGTTCAAGCTGATGAGGCGCCACTTTATATACTAAACAGCGCAGTTCAAGCATACTAAGATGGGCGGTAAGAAGGGACAACGTCAAGATGGGAGACACGACTCCCCACTTTCCCCTCTACCGGGCGCAGATGGAACTTCTGCGCCCACTGCCCCTCATCCTCCACCTCCAGCGACGGACATTGCCACAATTCTGAGGTGGATGAACGACAGGGACGAGAGACGCAGAGAGATGGAACTTCAGAGGGAGGAGATACGAAGAGAGGAGGAAAAGGCGCACTTTGATGCAATATTGGCGACCCTGGCGCTAACCCACCCTTCCTCACTCGCAGGTAAAGTGCACCAAGGCGCCAGTACCCTCCCTCCTCCACCACACCAGCGTCCTCCAGGTACTCTTGCTACTCCAACAGCTCCCAAGGCATCTGTTCAACCCCCACCCGCCCTCTCACCAGACGTCACGTTTCAGCTTTTTCGTGAGTGGAGGCGGCGGTGGACAGATTACTCCACGATGGTGGACCTTGATAGCATGCCTCCAAACAAACAGCTCATCCAACTGTGGATGTGTTTGTCGCTGGAGACCCAGAGAGTTTTGGAGCACACGTTGCAAGTGCCTCCCGATTCTACGTCTTCAGTGACGGATGTGCTCGACCTTTTGCAGGAGCACGTTAAAGGTCGGAATAACGAGGCTTTGCGTCGCCGCATCTTCACCAGCTGCAAGCAGGCGGAGAATGAATCCTTTGACGACTTTTTTGTACATTTGAAGAGTTTGTCGGAGGAGATCGACGTCTGCAAGGCGCACAGCCGGGAATGTGAGGAAGTCTGGATCAAGCACGGGATCTTGACAGGTGTCAGGCAAGAAGAGTTGGTGCAGCGACTCATCCCCCTGGATGCTTCCTCCACACTCCAGGCCACCAAGTCCGCCACCTCTGCCTTACGGGCCCCACCTGCTGTGAGAGCTATCTCACAGTACAAGAAGGGTAAGAAGGCGGCCAACAACGTGAAGGCTGCCGCACGTTCTTCCACGCCTCCGCCTAGTGCTTCCTGTGGCAGCTGTGGAAAGCAGCATGGCCCCAAGACATGCCCGGCCGCCGACGCACTGTGTCGTGGATGTGACCATAAGGGCCACTGGTCTAACACAGACAGGTGCCCTGCATGAGGCCACAAGTGTCAGGCCTGCAGTCACTATGGACACTACGACAAGTGCTGCCGCCAACCCAAGCCCAAAAGCCCGAGACGAGGAGGAAAGCATGCGTCAGGTAGTCTTCATCGTAGAGGAGGACGTCATCCACTACCTTCACGCAGTTGGTCACGCCTTGAAGTGCCATGTCACCATGGAGACAGAAGGCGTCCCCCGTAGCAGCGAATCCCATAGAGCCACGGCAGTAGCAGAAGCGTCCATAAGGCGTGATGAAAGTGGTCAGTGGCTGATCCTCCTTCTTCAGTGGGATCTGCCAGTAACCACAGAGGGCGTCCATTGTCGAAAAGTACCGTACCTTCGGGTCCACACTCCGTATAGCTGCAAAAGGTGTGGGTGAAGGGTGGGCGGGACGGGACACTTGGCTGTTAAGCTTAGACAAGTCGGTAGTAATCCGCACTCCACCGTTAGTCTTAGCCACAGTGACTAGAGGGTGGCACCAAGGGGACGGGTCGTCACCAACGGGTACGATGACACCCTGGGCACCATAGAATCCAGTTCCTTCTTGACTGAATCCCTGAAGGCGAGAGGGATCAACCGGGGAGCGTGTATGGCAAACGGCTGCGCATCTTCCCGCAGTTGTATCCTCATAGGTGGACCCGCCATAGCCTTCAGTGGCGTGGTCCGTAGGGCCTCCTTTGTCACCAGCACTTCCGAGTACTCCTTCAGGAAGTAGGCCCTTGCGGCTGAAGAAGACGTCTCGCTGTGAAGAGGAAGCAGCCGTGACTTGGGTGGAGGTGGGGCGGGAGCGGACGCGGGTTCTGGGCAGCTCTGTGCGGCAGCGCCAGGCGCGTCGCTCGTTGACTCACGCATCCTGCTGGAGGTGTACCGAGCAGCTGGGATCTGCTCGGGAAAGCCTCTGGGCACCACGCCTAACTCCTTGCAGTGCTCCCACGACAACAAGGGTGTAGCGAGAGTAGGCTGCACGTCCATTCATCCGTGACACGACCTGTCGCCGTAGGTGATCTGCGCTTGAAAGGAGCCCACAACGTCCGGCATCTGGGAACCGTCCGCATTGTAGTACAGCAGCTGCGGCGGTGGTCCCAGGTCGCGTTTGGTGAGGTCCAGTTTCTGGAGGTGCTTCAGGCCTATCACCGTAGTATCAGCGCCGGTGTCCGGTATCACCTCGATGTGACCCGACATATCACGGTGTGTGACGGCGACGCGGATGGTAGGGGAAGGGGTAGCCCTGGGGCGTGTGGTCGATTCCACCCTCCTGATGTGACTCAGCTGCTGCTTGGGGCTGTGTGGGCCATCTGAAGAGGACTGCGTGCGAACCACCCCGAGGGAAGTGCGCCATCTTCACCGCATCGACGAGGTACTGACCAGGTGTAGGACGCACGGCATCACTCTGAATGCCGAGAAGTTCGTCTTGGCCGCACCTGCAGTGTCTTTCTGTGGCTACCAACTCTCAAGGGATGGCATTGCTGCGGACCCGGAGAAAGTTCACGCCATAGCGGACTTTGCCAAACCTGCCAACCTTACGGATCTCAGGTCTTTCATGCGCCTAGTGAACCAGCTGGCAGAATTTTCTCCTGGCGTCTCCGCCGCTGTCGGGCCTCTCCGCCCCCTGATGAGCACCAAGAGGACTTTCACGTGGACTCCTTACCACGACCTCGCCTTTCATAAGGTGAAGGAGGCCCTGTCAAGTCCACCTATCCTCGCTACTGTCGACCCAGCGCTCACCACCATCCTCCAGACAGACGCCTCGCGCCTGTACGGGGTTGATTACACCCTTCTCCAGGATCACGGTGGAGGAAAGTACCGGCTCGTACAGTGTGGCTCTCGCTTCCTCACCGATGCTGAGTCTCGCTACACTACCATCGAGCTGGAGCTGCTGGCAGTGGTATGGGCCTTATCGAAGTGCAAGTTTTACTTGAGTGGCCTACAGCACTTCGACCTCATCACAGACCACAGGCCCTTGGTCCCCATTCTTAACCACTATTCGCTGGACGCCATCGAGAGTCCCAACCTCCAGCGCCTGAAGGAGAAGATTTTGGCCTTCGTCTTCACCGCGGCTTGGCGCGCAGGTAAGGAGTTGTGCATCCCGGACCCTCTCCCGCTCCCCAGTCAGCCGCCCGACACCTGAAGACGAGATGCTCAGCACCGAGGCCGGTTTCTCCGCCAGCAACATCGTCACTTTGCAGGCCATACAGTCCCTCCCCAGCATCCAGGCCTCAGTGTCACCACCCGACAGCGATCTGGCCCTTGAGGAACTACGGACCGCGGCATGCGACGACCCCTCCTACACTCAGCTCTTGGAGAGTGTGAGGACTGGGTTCCCTCGCGACCGTTTTGACCTCCACAACGCCTTACACCCATATTGGAAGATACGTGAGGACCTCTACGCAGCTGGGGACCTCGTCCTGTACGGTGCCCGTGTAGTCGTCCCTGCAGCTCTCCGTCGTCGCGTTCTGGCCCGCTTACACGACAGCCATCGTGGAGCAGAGGTCACCAAGTGCCGCGCAAGGCAGGCTGTGTACTGGCCCGGCATTGACGCGGATATCGTCAATACGGTCTGTGCCTGTAAGCGGTGCCAGATCATGCAGCCCAGTCAAAAGCAGGAGCCCCTCTGGCGCGACGACGAACCCACCAGGCCCTTCGAGTCCGTGTTGGCTGATTTCTTCAGCACAGCTGGGAAACATTTCCTAGTTGTCGCCGACCGACTCTTTGGCTAGCCTGTGGTGGTAATCTGTGCCTCGGACACTTCCGGCACCTCTTTCGTGACCTGGGCGTCCCTGTACGTCTGCGGATGGATGGTGGGCCACAGTTCACCATCCAGGACTTCACAGGATTCCTGGAGCGTTGGGGAGTCCGCCACATCGTGTCAACACCCCACTACCCACAGTCAAACGGCCACGCTGAGGCTGTGGTCAAGACAGTCAAGCACCTCATCCTCAAGGTGGCCCCTTCAGGCAGCATAGACTGTGAGGCGTTTGACAAAGGACTCCTGGAGTTATGTAACACTCCCACCCACACAGGTCGCTCCCCTGCCCAGATCCTGTATGGTCACCCTCTCCGCTCTTGCGTTCCTGCACACGCCAAGGCCTTTGCGAAGGAGTGGCAGACCAGAGCCGAGAGCTGCGACCGCCGCGCCGCTTCACGTGCCCAGGACGCCAAGGCTCGGTATGACGACCCTGCCCGCCCTCTTCAGCCACTGGAGATTGGTGCCCTTGTCCGCGTCCAGGACCCGACGACGACACGTTGGGACAAGTTGGGCATCGGCCGGTCACGGGACTACAAGGTCAGGATGCCGAGCGGCCGTGTCTGGTGGAGGAACCGCCGCTTCCTCCGGCCAGTCCCACCCCCTGCTGCTGGCCCCCTGACCGAGGACGAGTCACCTACACCTCACGAGGATCCGCCCCACAGTGCACCTCGATGCTCGGAGCGACTTAGGACTAAGAAGTCCGCTCAAGACAAAGACTATGAGCGTGAGGGGGGAGGGAGATGTAGGTTATGTATCTAAGCTACTGTGCCGAGTAGCAACCTTGTATATAAGCTACTGTGCCGAGTAGCATCTATGTATGTAATTACGTGGCAACACTGCACGTGTTATGTGGCAACATTGCCCCGAGGCTGCCAGATGGTAATGCAGCCTAGGTCTGCCTCCGTGGGTCGTGCATGGCACACGCTAGTCACTACTTGTATTTCTCCTATCTGTTAATAAATGGACTTCAGTGTTACCCGGTGTTTCCCTACCCATCACTGCCTTCTTCAGGGAACACTTGGAACCTTCAGTTTGCACAATGTTTTTCCAGTCGGCAATTTATAGCAATTGCCCTGGACAGCCATTCACGACCAACCCCTCTTCTAGGCAAGACACCACATACTATCGGGATCCCTCCCCTATCTCTAATCTTCCCCAGCGCCTCCCTATACCTCTTGAAAAGTTCCTCACTCCTAACCTTTCCTATGTCGTTTCCTCCCACACTACGACACACTACTGGATTGGTACCCTCCCCTGACAAAACCCTGTCTAACCTCTCAGCTACATGCCCTATCCCAGCCCCAGGAAAACACACCCTAGTCCTACGTTTCCTATCTCTTGTACAAAAAGTCCTATCTAAAAACCTCACCTGGCTGTCCCCAACTACCACGACCTTACCTCT
This sequence comes from Homarus americanus, assembly GCF_018991925.1. Lineage (NCBI taxonomy): Eukaryota > Metazoa > Arthropoda > Malacostraca > Decapoda > Nephropidae > Homarus > Homarus americanus. The sequence goes on along the minus strand of NW_024735694.1, from coordinate 3,190 downwards.
GGGCAGGGTTTGTACAGCTGCCCTTTCCTCTACCTGCACCACACTTTCCTGCCTCTTCTCTTCCTCGCCAGCTTCCTCCAGCACCTGGTAGGGGTTCCTACATTCCACACCCTGGTCAGCTTTCCTGAGCCTGACCCTAGTCCCCTTGGAGACAACCACTCTCCACGCCTGCTCCTCCTTCGCAGATGTCCTGCTAAGCAGGACGCCTACCTCAAGGAGTTCAGTCCTCAGGGCTTCATTTTCCCCCTTTACAGTGTCTACCATATCCATATCCATTTGTTGGCCTTGAACATGACTTTTCAGACGGAATACGATTGAGGTTTGAATTAGACTTATTAATATATTGATGAGGTTGCATTCAAATCCATGCTTCACCTCTCGAGAGCACTGTCAGACTGTGAACCTGTTGACGTGACAGTTGCGGGCTACCATGTGTCCACACGATACCAAACTAGCAAAGAGTAGCTGTCCAACAGTAAACTCAAACTATCTGACAGTTACTCTCAGAGCCATGTTCACTTGAGACTAACGCTGTCGACAGCACTCTACTCTCAAGTGGAAACGGGCCCTTAGACCTTTTTTAGAAGTGTCTAGACCCAAGAAATATTTAGCCCGAAAACTCAGCCCTACATGAAACCAAAAGCCATATCCGTCTATCATAGTAGTAGTAGTAGTAGAGAAACATCCCCCTGCAAGTGAAGATGAAGGCATCAGGTTCCAGGGTGACTATATCCCACCAAATGTTGTCCTGTTCGAGAAAATAACAGGAGAGATGGTGTGGAAAAAGGCACTGAAGACTCGAGGAGGAGCCGGCCCTTCAGGTCTGGATGCAAACGGTTGGAGAGTCATCCTCAGCACTAACAAGTTTGGCCCTGTAGCAAGCGAACTCTGCATTGCCATTGCCACCCTTGCAAGAAAGCTTGCATCCTCTTGCTGCCATCACCTCCAGGCTCTGACGGCCTGCCGCCTTATTCTTCTGGAAAGTGCTGAGGCGGATCATCGGAAAGTGTATAATGGAGGTGGTAAAGGATGATGTCAGGGCAGCAGCAGGGAACCTACAAGTGTGTGCTGGCCACCAGGCTGGTGGGGAGGCGGCCATTCACGCCATGAGATTGATGTTTGAGCAGCGTGATTGTGAGGCCGTTCTTCTGGTGGATGCTTCAAACGCATTCAACATACTTAACCGCAAGGCTGCACTGCACAACATCAAGATCAAGTGTCCTAGCTTTGCGATGTATGTTGAAAATTCGTATAGGAATCCTTCAGACCTCTACATAGTAAACAACAAGGCTCTACGAGGTGATACCATCCTACAGTCGACCGAGGGAACAACACAGGGGGACCCCGTTGCAATGGCAATGTATGCAATAGGCCTATCAGTGCTCCAACAAGAAATAAAGTTTGAAACAACCGGGGTCAAACAAGTGGCATATGCTGATGACCTCACAGGAGCAGGAAAAGTGGAGGACATCAAAAATTGGTGGGACCTGGTAACATCGCGAGGTCCACATATAGGGTACCACCCTAACGCCAGAAAATCCTTCCTCATCGTGAAGCCAGATCATTTTGATCGGGCTGTGGAGGTTTTCGGCGAAAGTGAGGTAAAAATAACTAAGGACGGCCAAAGACATCTAGGTGCAGTAATTGGCACTACGGACTTCAAGACCCAGTACGTAGGGGGAAAAGTGAATGAGTGGGTTAGCGAAATCCATGCCCTATCGGAGATTGCTAACACAGAGCCACATGCGGCCTTTGCAGCATTCACACATGGAGTCAAGCATCGTTGGAACTACCTGATGCGTACCATCCCTGAGATCCGACCTCTCCTCCACCCTTTGGAAGAAGCAATCAGTGTCAAGCTCATTCTCAAACTAGTGAAACACCACGACTTAACCCTAGCAGAAAGAACACTTCTGGCACTTCCACCAAGACTGGGAGGGATGGGACTAACTAATCCAGAGGAGATTGCTGACTCTGAACATCAAAATTCACTTAAGCTCACGGCAGCCCTCACTGACCACATAATCGCCCAGAATGCAACAGGGGAAGTGGACACCAGCGAAGTTAATAAGATCCGTAGGTCCATTACAACAGATCGGCAGAACTGCCAAAATGACATGTTGCAGCAACTATTGCTGCTGGTTCCAGAAAATTTGACAAAAAAGTAGCTATAGCGCAGGAGGTGGGCGCCTCGAACTGGCTAACTACGTTACCGATAAGGGCAAATGGTTTCAGCCTTAACAAACAAGAATTTACAGATGCCATTGCTCTAAGGTACGGTTGGCCAGTAGATGGTTTGCCCTCCCAATGCGTGTGTGGCTATTCCTATGATGGCGATCACGCCATGGTTTGCAAGAAGGGGGGCTTCATATGCATGAGGCATGACGAGGTAAGGGATCTCACAGCAAATATGTTGAAGGAAATCTGTCGGGACGTCATGGTAGAACCGACCCTCCTTCCACTGGATGGCGAGATCTTCCAACACAGGACTTCAAACACATCTAACGAAGCCCGTGTGGACGTCAGTGCTCGAGGATTCTGGACGCGAGGACAGCGAGCTTTCTTCGACATCAGGATTTTTTATCCCATGGCCGTTTGTCACCGTAACCTAGCTCTCGATGCTGCGCATAGGAGGAACGAGAACGACAAGAGAAGGGCATATGGGGAGAGAATTCAAAATGTTGATCAAGGCAACTTCACTCCTCTAGTGTTCACAACCTCTGGTGGGATGGGCCCAAGTGCAAGATGTTTCTACGCCAGACTCGCGGAGCTGATCTCCGAACAGAAGCAGCAGCCCAGAAGTTATGTGACAGCCTGGATGAGATGTCGACTGTCCTTCTCTCTCCTTCGGTCGGCTTTGCTCTGCCTCAGGGGAACGAGAGCTTCTGCCCCTACTCCGACAACTGCTGCAGATATCGACTATGAGGCTACAGTCACTGAATGCCGCATGGATCTGCGGCTCAACTAATTTAACACAGATAGGATAGCTTCTTATGTATTAGGATATTTAATATTAAGGTAAATAAATGGTGGCGAAGGTGTGGCTATTGGGGGAGGCTGGAGGCCACGTTTATAAAAAAAAAGTAGTAGTAGTAGTAGTAGTAGTAGTAGTAGTAGTAGTAGTAGTAGTAGTAGTAGGCGGCGTGGGTGTCGTGGACCGTCCCTCCTGATCTAAAGTGTTATTGGTGGG
>NW_024735693.1:0-15259 GCF_018991925.1 Homarus americanus | reverse complement strand
CCCGACCTGCCGTCACCACGTCTGTTCTCACATTAACCAAAGTAGTCCTCTCCTGTGCTCTTGCCCCGACCTGCCGTCACCACGTCTGTTCTCTACATTAACCAAGTAGTCCTCTCAGTAGTCCTCTCCTGTGCTCTTGCTGACCTGCCGTCACCACGTCTGTTCCATAACCAAGTAGTCCTCTCCTGTGCTCTTGCCCCGACCTGCCGTCACCACGTCTGTTCTCTCATTAACCAAAGTAGTCCTCTCCTGTGCTCTTGCCCCGACCTGCCGTCACTGTGCTTCCTCATTAACCAAAGTAGTCCTCTCCTGTGCTCTTGCTGACCTGCCGTCACCACGTCTGTTCCCACATTAACCAAAGTAGTCCTCTCCTGTGCTCTTGCCCCGACCTGCCGTCACGTCTGTTCTCTACATTAACTAGGCCTCTCCTGCTCTTGCCCGACCTGCCGTCACCACGTCTGTTCTCCATTCTTAAAGTAGTCCTCTCCTGTGCTCTTGCCCCGACCCCGTCACACGTCTGTTCTCCACATTAACCAAAGTAGTCCTCTCCTGTGCTCTTGCCCCGACCTGCCGTCACCACGTCTGTTCTCACATTAACAAGTAGTCCTCTCCTGTGCTCTTGCCCCGACCTGCCGTCACCACGTCTGTTCTCCACATTAACCAGTACTCTCCTGTGCTGCCCCGACCTGTCTGCTTCCTCTACATTAACCAAAGTAGTCCTCTCCTGTGCTCTTGCCCCCGACCTGCCGTCACCACGTCTGTTCTCACATTAACCAAAGTAGTCTCTCTCCTCCCCGACCTGCCGTCACCGTCTGTTCTCCCATTAAAAGTAGTCCTCTCCTGTGCTCTTGCCCGTGCTGCCGTCACCACGTCTGTTCTCTACATTAACCAAAGTAGTCCTCTCTGTGCTCTTGCCCCGACCTGCCGTCACGTCTGTTCTCGTAGTCTCTCTGTTTCCCGACCTGCCGTCACCACGTCTGTTCTCACATTAACAAAGTAGTCCTCTGTGCTCTTGCCCTGCCGTCACCACGTCTGTTCTCTACATTAACCAAAGTAGTCCTCTCCTGTGCTCTTGCCGACCTGCCGTCACCACGTCTGTTCTCCCACATTAACCAAGTAGTCCTCTCCTGTGCTCTTGCCCTGACCTGCCGTCACCACGTCTGTTCTCCATTAACCAGTAGTCCTCTCCTGTGCTCTTGCCCCGACCTGCCGTCTGTTCTGTCTACATTAACCAAAGTAGTCCTCTCCTGTGCTCTTCCGACCTGCCGTCACCACGTCTGTTCTCCACATTAACCAAATAGTCCTCTCCTGTGCTCTTGCTGACCTGCCGTCACCACGTCTGTTCTACATTAACCAAGTAGTCCCTCTGTGCTCTTGCCCCGACCTGCCGTCACCACGACTGTTCTCTACATTAACCAAAGTAGTCCTCTCCTGTGCTCTTGCCCCGACCTGCCGTCACCACGTCTGTTCTCATTAACCAAAGTAGTCTCTCTCTGTGCTCTTGCCCCGACCTGCCGTTGCCTGACTATTTCTCCACATTAACCAAAGTAGTCCTCTCTGTGCTCTTGCTGACCTGCCGTCACCGTCTGTTCTCCACATTAACCAAAGTAGTCCTCTCCTGTGCTCTTGCCCCGACCTGCCGTCACCACGACTGTTCTCCACATTAACCAAGTAGTCTCTCCTGTGCTCTTGCCCCGACCTGCCGTCACCACGACTGTTCTCATTAACCAAAGTAGTCCTCTCCTGTGCTCTTGCCCCGACCTGCCGTCACCACGGCTGTTCTCCACATTAGCAAAGTAGTCTCTCCTGTCTCTTGCCCTGACCTGCCGTCACCACGTCTGTTCTCCACATTAACCAAAGTAGTCCTCTCCTGTGCTCTTGCCCCAGCCTGCCTCCACCACGCTGTTCTCCATTAACCAAAGTAGTCCTCTCCTGTGCTCTTGCCCCGACCTGCCGTCACCACGACTGTTCCCACATTAACCGTAGTCCTCTCCTGTGCTCTTGCCCCCGACCTGCCGTCACACGTCTGTTCTTCACATTAACCAAGTAGTCCTCTCCTGTGTCTTGCCCCGACCTGCCGTCACCACGTCTGTTCTCCTTACTAACAAAGTAGTCCTCTCCTGTGCTCTTGCCCCGACCTGCCGTCACTGCACGTCTGTTCTCCACATTAACCAAAGTAGTCATCTCCTGTGCTCTTGCCCCGACCTGCCGTCACCACGTCTGTCCCCATTCCAATGAGTCCTCTCTGTGCTTTGCGACCTGTGCCATCTGTTCTCCCAATTAAGTAGTCCTTCTCTGTGTCTTGCCCCGACCTGCCCATCACGTCTGTTCTCTACATTAACCAAAGTAGTCTCTCCTGTGCTCTTGCCTGACCTGCCGTCACCACGTCTGTTCTCCACATTAACCAAGTAGTCCTCTCCTGTGCTCTTGCCCGACCTGCCGTCACCACCTGTTCTCCACTTCAAAGTAGTCTCTCCTGTGCTCTTGCCCGTGCGCCGTCACCACGTCTGTTCTCTACATTAACCAAAGTAGTCCTCTCTGTGCTCTTGCCCCGACCTGCCGTCACCACGTCTGTTCTCACATTAACCAAAGTAGTCCTCCTGTGCTCTTGCTGCCCAGCCTGCGTCACCACGTCTATTTCTACATTAACCAAAAGTAGTCCTCTCTGTGCTCTTGCCCCAGCCTGCCGTCACCACGTCTGTTCTCCCATCGCCAAGTAGTCCTCTCCTGTGCTCTTGCCCCGACCTGCCGTCACCACGTCTGTTCTCCCATTAACCAAAGTAGTCCTCTCCTGTGCTCTTTTGACGCCCGTCCACCACGTCTGTTCTCTACATTAAGCCGGTAGTCCACCTCTGTGCTCCCCTTTGACCTGCCGTGCCCGTCTGTTCTCCCGGCCCAAGCTTAAAGTAGTCCTCTCTCCTGTGCTCTTGCCCCGACCTGCCCGTCACCACGTCTGGTACTCCCATTAACCGTGGTCCTCTCATATTATCTTGCCCCCGACCTGCCGTCACCATGTCTGTTCTCTCATTAACCAAAGTAGTCCTCTCCTGTGCTCTTGCCCCGACCTGCCGTCACCATCCTGTTCTCCCGGTAACCGTAGTCCTCTCCTGTGCTCTGCCCCGACCTGCCGTCACCACGTCTGTTCCCACATTAACCAAAGTAGTCCTCTCCTGTGCTCTTGCCCCGACCTGCCGTCACCACGTCTGTTCTCTACATTAACCAAAGTAGTCCTCTCTGTGCTCTTGCCCCGACCTGCCGTCACCACGTCTGTTCTCCCACATTAGCAAAGTAGTCTGCATATACTTACCCCGACCTGCCGTCCACCACGTCTGTCACATTAACCAAAGAAGTAGTCCTCTCCTGTGCTCTTGCCCCGACCTGCCGTCACCACGTCTGTTCGGTAACCAAAAGTAGTCCTCTCCTGTGCTCTTGCTGCACCCCCGACCTGCCGTCCCCGTCTGTTTCTCCAGCTAACCAATGCCATTCTACTCTCCTGTGCTCTTGCCCCGACCTGCCGTCCTACGTCTGCTCCTCCAGTAGCTCAAAGTAGTCCTCTCACCTTGCTCTTGCCCCGACCTGCCGTCACCCGTCTCAGTTCTCCACATTAGCCAAAGTGGTCCTCTCCCCTGTGCTCTTGCCCCGACCTGCCGTCACCACGTCCTGTTCTCCACATTAACAAGTAGTCCTCTCCTGTGCTCTTGCCTGACCTGCAATCACCACGTCTGTTCTCTACATTAACCAAAAGTAGTCCTCTCTGTGCTCTTACCCACGACCTGCCGTCCACCCCGTCTGTTCTCATCGGTGGTAGTACTCTCACATGCTCCTTTTCCCGACCTGCCGTCACCACGTCTGTTTACTCCACATTAACAAAGTAGTCCTCTGTGCTCTTGCCCTGCCGTCCACCACGTCTGTTCTCTTTCATTAACCCAAAGTGGTCCTCTCCTGTGCTCTTGCTGACCTGCCGTCACCACGTCTGTTCTCCCACATTAACCAAGTAGTCCTCTCCTGTGCTCTTGCCCTGACCTGCCCGTCACCACGTCTGTTCTCCATTAACCAGTGGTCCTCTCCTGTGCTCTTGCCCCCGACCTGCCGTCTGTGTCTGTCTACATTAGCCAAAGTAGTCCTCTCCTGTGCTCCCTTCCGACCTGCCGTCACCACGTCTGTTCTCCCACATTAGCCAAATGGTCATCTCCTGTGCTCTTGCTGACCTGCCGTCACCACGTCTGTTATACATTAACCAAGTGAGAATCCCTCTGTGCTCTTGCCCCGACCTGCCCGTCACCACGACTGTTCTCTACAGTAACAAAGTAGTCCCCTCTCCTGTGCTCTTGCCCCCGACCTGCCGTCACCACATCTGTTCTCATTAACCAAAGTAGTCTCTCACTGTGCTCTTGCCCCGACCTGCCAATGCCTGACTATTTCTCCCACATTAGCCAAAGTAGTCCTCTCCTGTGCTCTTACTGACCTGCCAAATCACCGTCTGATTCTCCCACATTAACCAAAGTAGTCCTCTCCTGTGCTCTTGCCCCGACCTGCTGTCACCACGACTGTTTCTCCACATTAACCAAAGTAGTCTCTCCTGTGCTCTTGCCCCGACCTGCCCGTCACCACGACTAATTCTCATTAACCAAAAAGTGGTCCTCTCTGTGCTCTTGCCCCGACCTGCCGTCACCCGGCTGTTCTCCACATTAGCAAAAGTAGTCTCTCCTGCCTCTTGCCCAAACCTGCCGTCTGCATTTCTTCTCCACATTAGCAAAGTAGTCCTCCTCCTGTGCTCTTGCCCCAGCCTGCATCCACCACAGCTGTTTCTCCATTAGCAAAGTAGTCCTCTCCTGTGCTCTTGCCCCCAGCCTGCCGTCACCGACTGTTGCCTCATTAACCGTAGTCCTCTCCTGTGCTCTTGTGTGTTACAAACATTGTACTCCTCCAGAATGTGGCATTGTGATCTCCTGAAATTAAACTTTGGCTTCTTTCCTCATATAATTAAACACTCCCAAAGCCCCTACGCCTAACGCATCCCTGTATAGCATTGGGGTGTGCTTTTAATTAATCATCAGGTGAAATAAGTTTAAATTACTATGTTCAGGTGACTCATCTTTTATAATCTGTTTAGCTTCATCACTTAAATAGAAAGTTGTAATGCGGAAAAAGTTGTCTTTCGGTGAGTGAGGGATCCACTGAATGTAAACATGTGTGTCGTGGTGAAGTGTTAGTAGAGGCAAAGACATACGTAATTTTACAGGGTGTGGCAGTACAGGGTGTGGGGCAGTACAGGGTGTGGGGCAGTACAGGGTGTGGGGCAGTATAGGGCGTGGGCAGTACAGTGTGGGTGTGGGGTGGTACAGGGTGTGGGGCAGTGTTGCAGGGGTGTGGGGCGGTATAGGGCGTGGGGCAGTACAGTAGTGGGCAGTACAGGGGTGTGGGGCGGTACAGGTGTGGGGCAGTACAGGGGTGTGGGGCGGTACAGGGGTGTGGGGCAGTACAGGCGTGGGCGGTACAGGGTGTGGGGCGGTACAGGGTGTGGGGGGCGTACAGGGTGTGGGGACGTTACAGGGTGTGGGGCGGTACAGGGTGTGGGGCAGTGGGGCGTGAGGGCGGTACAGGGTGTGGGGCAGTACAGGGTGTGGGGCAGTACAGGGGTGTGGGGCAGTCGGGTGTGGGGCGTGATGAGGGCAGTACAGGGTGTGGGGCGGTACAGGGGTGTGGGGCAGGTACAGGGTGTGGGCGGTATAGGGCGTGGGGCAGTACAGGTGTGGGCGTACAGGTGTGCCACTATAGGTGTGGGGCATTAAGGATGTGGTCACTATAGGGCGTGGGGCGGTGAGGATTGTGAGTCACTGGTGCAGTACAGGTGTGGGTCACTGAGGCAGGCTGGGGTGTGGTCACTGGGGCGGTACAGGTGGAGGTCACTATAGGGTGAAGGGCGGCGTGATTGGTGATAGAGATAATGGGTGGGTCATTAATGGTTGGCAAGATATATTCACGCACACACACACACACACACACACACACACAGGACAGTACAGGTGTTGTATGCATAGGGCTGGTGACGAGCAGTACAGACTCCGTAACATGTGCTCCATGAACGGTTACACCACGCAACATATCATTACTCGCTCGAGCAGAGACCATGACGCTCACTCGGACACGTACGACTGATTCAGGGAAAGCAGTTGTGTTTTTACAGGTTTGGTGAGATATAGATTACCTCTTGACTGTCTAACAATGTACAGTCCTTCTGAGTGCGTTTACAGGGGCTCGTCATATAACATTCTGGTCATTACATGGAATATTTGTTTTAATATTGTTTTAATTTGATTCATAATATATTTACTTGTGAGTTTCCTTCTGTCGAATGTTAACAAACACAGGGCTGCACACTGCAAAAAACCTGATTCACCAGTGAAGGAGACTGTACAGTACGTCTCAGTGATGGCGGCTGCTTCCAATGTGTTAAAATATGTGTGGGATAATCTAGCGCCCTGATCCTGTTGGAGGAGAACAATGTAGAATCTTTGAAAATCTGTTTCGTGACACTGCAAGTTATAAAAACATTGTGACCAGGACGCTGCCAGACTAGTAGACATCAGGCGCCTGAAACACGGTGGCGCCTCACCATGAAATGCCCCCCTCCCCCCCCCTCCCCCACACAAACATACACACACCGCAACGTTGCCAGATCTACGTTTTTATTAACACAGGAAGCCAGACGCTGCCAGACGCAAGATACTACCAGAGACCCACAGCCACAGGTCCAACCACTGCCTTGACTTACTCTCCAGGAAACACTTGAGCTAAGGATTTCACGCCTGCAGTCACTACTCTCACCTGGTGATTACCTGCCGGTGATTCAGGGATCCTACCTGGTTCAGTGACTCGGCTTCCTGGGTGACAACTGGTCGACCGGGCTCTGATGCTTCTTGTGTTGAGTGACTACAGCAGCCAGCTCATCAGAAACCATTTGAAACTTGTCAAGATCTCTACTGATCTCCTGGTGACGTGTTTTCACTATATATATTTCTGGTAATCACCAGTTCTAAACACTCAGGATGCAACACCACGTACACCACCGACTGTGAGACAACTCCGTAAAGTTGCACAACACCTCCGCAATGACCTCATGTTTAAATTCGAAAAGGCAAGTGGCGCGACAGTCAACACGGCCACAAACCGGTAGTGGCAAGGTGGGGAGGAGGGAAGAAGGAGGTTGAGGAGAGAGCGGGTTGGTTGAAGTTGAGGGGAGAGGGAGTTGAAGAGGGGGAGGGGTTGTAGAGTGGAGGAAGGGTGTGAGGAGAGAGGAAGTGGGAAGGGATTGGTGAGGGCCAGCCAGGATAATACCATGGGACCCTCGTACAGGATCCAGGCGCCGTGTCTGAAAGAGGAGCTGAGGGGGGGGACCAGGGAGAGAGAGAGCGTGTGTGTGTGTGTGTAGAAGGTGGTGTTTGTGTGTGAAGAGTCCTTGTGATGAGAGGTGTTTGTGTGTGAGAGGGTGTTTGTGTGTGAGAGGTGTTTGTGTGAGAATGTTTGTGTGTGAGAGGTGTTTGTGTGTGGGGGATGTGTGTGTGAGAGGAGTGTTTGTGTGTGAGAGAGTGTTTGTGTGAGAGGTGTTGAGTTTAGCCCACAGCAGAAAACAGAGTTTACGGACATATTTTCTTGTCACTCGTCAGGGTTTAAGGGTAGAGAGGGCGTGTTCCTCCTATACCGCTTTACTGTGACCAAGGGTGACTGAGCTCCTCCCCCGACAGGTAAAGCACTGGAGGAGGTCACCTTTATAATGGTTACTTCCCTACAGGTGTGTGTGTGTGGCAGGCAATAGAATATACCTAACTGTCGGAATCATAAAAAAGAGCTTCACTTGACACACACACACACACACACACACACACACACACACACACACAAGCCAGGGCGTAACAAAACCGCTTATGAGGTCACAGTCGACCATCTGGGTGGTAGCTTTCTCACCTCCCTCCTCCCTCTCTGTATGTGTCCTCACCTTCATGCATGGTGGTCCCTCACCTTCCTCTACGTCTAGCTTCACCTCACGCCTGTCTGAGTGTGTCTTTTGGCTGTGTCTCCGTCTCCTTTGTACCTTCCTGTGTCTGTCTGTGTGTGTGTGTGTGTGTGTGTGTGTGTGTGTGTGTGATGATGGTCGTGGAAGTATAAGTGAGAGGCAGAGCAGGGATGTGGCTGTGCACAGATGTGTCTGTATATGTGCACAAGTGTTGTTGTTGTGTGTGTGTGTGTGTGTGTGTGTGTGTGTGTGTGTGTGTGTGTGTGTGCGTGCGTTCATTGCGTGTAAAGTGAGTTAAACAGGATCTTGTGTGAACTGCAGTTGACTCCAGTTTATGGTTTGTGGCTCCTGAACACAATACACATTTTAATAGGACATTTTCACTGTATATTCGTGCCTGTGTGTTGTGTGTGTGTGTGTGTGTGTGTGTGTAATATTAATAATTAACGGTTTTTGAAGAGCTTGGCAGCAGAAAAAATATACAGTTATGTTGGGGGAATGGGTTACAATTACAAATAATATACAAGTAACATAAGTGACATAAATGTGTGTGTGTGAGAATGTTTCCAGTGTGTGGCTGCGGGCTCAAGATTTATGATACTGATTTGAGGCCTAAACATACACACACACACACACACACACACACACACTAACTCACTGTATGATCCCTAAGATAATGTGTAGTTATCAAGCACCAAGAGTTAGTTGCCTGGTGGTGAGGGGTGTGGTCGTGGGTGACAGGTTACCTCAGCCCTACCCAGCCCACCACCCAGGTCACCACTGGGTCGCTACCAGCCACCAACCATATACATGATAAAATTCCCATAATAAAATAATGGACTCGGCGGAAATCCGTCAATTAGCGTTAGATTAGATTAACTAGGTTGGGTTCGGTTAAATTTACACTACGTTAGGTTGGGTTAGATTAACGTTGGGTTAGGTTTGATTGGGTTATCTCATGTGACAAACTGGGGTGGATATTATTTAAGTGATCCAGGTAACGAACCTAACCTGTTGCAGACTTTACCCATGTGTAACGGAGGAAAAATGTCTCTTTCAAATACGATTAAGACTCGGTAACAAATAAGATAAGACATTGTAGCTCGTTAGGCACCAATTAGTGTCGCTCGTTCCTTCAGGGCCAGTCACCACGCAGCAGACCCGGGGTGAAGTTGTTTTTAACGCAAATATTTTACATTCAGAATGATTGACTCATTAATGGGATCACCCAAAATTTCTACCCAGCAATCTACCGAAAAATTAACCACCTAGAACTTTCTCTGGACATGAGGTGAGAAGCTAACAATCAACGCTAACTTTACGTAACGTAACGCAAACCTAACCTAACGCAAAATAATAATAATAATAAAACTAATAACAACAAAATAATAATAATAATAATAATAATAATAATAATAATAATAATAACAACAACAAAATACTCGACAGTCAGCCTCTAGGACTCGTACAAAAATAAGCTTCTCGCCACCACCGTCGTGAAGGTAGATGTGGTGGGCGTGGAGGTGAATACCTCCATGGTCGTGGGTTTCTCAGGTGTTCGGTGGAGGTCGTGGTGCAGAGGTCCCCGAGTGGTGTCAACTCTCACCCCGAGGTCCCATAACCTCACTGTGACGACGCCTCTCTGGACGCTCGCTGCACAAGTCTTGTGTCAGTTAGTATGGACAGCCACTGGCATCAGTAATGTCACGTTCATCGATTGTCATCACTATCACCTGGGATAAACACTTGGCTCAGTAACATCACGTATCATTTAATATTATCTACATCATCATCAGCAGCAGGGTAACAGTATTTTAGAAGCAGCTGCAGCACTACTGTAGGAGGAGGGAGGCAGCTGCAACACTACTGTGGAGGAGGCAGCTGCAACACTACTGTAGGAGGGAGGGCGGCTCTGTGTGCCTCAGGACATCACGTGAGCCGGGGGTCCCTCAGAGCTTGCGGTCACCTGCCGCAGTGACCACAGCCGTCTACCCTCCCTCTCTCACCATGACCTACCATCACCATCATCCATCATCATCTGTCATCGCCATCATCATTCATCATGTCATCACCATCATCATTCATCATGTCATCACCAACATCATCATTATCTGTCACCACCATCATCATCATTATCTATCACCACCATGACCCACCATGACCACCACCGTGCCATCCCATCATGCACCATCACCACCACGTGCACCGTCACCACATCACCACCACCACCACCTGCCAATACAATAAACGTTGTCACCACTTAACACCACACTGCCATCACCCCCCACCACCACCTGCTACCACCATCACAAGTATCAGACGCCAGGAGAGGCTGGTGGGCGTCACCTCGAGGAAATGTCACCACCACTGTATTATTAACCAGTGTATCACATCCCCTTACGTCACCATACCCTCACCATACTCCACCCACACACTACGCCATCCATACTCACACCACACACCACACCAGCCTAAACACTGTTCTCCTCACTCCCACCACACGTCACAACACACTACACCACACACACTATCCCCCACCCTCACTCCCATCCCCCCCCGTCCCCCACAACACCTACAACTCACCTTGTCTCACCACACCCACACACCTCACCACACCCTCACCTGTCTCACTTGCCCTCCCTCACCATGCTGCTTCAACCCCCAGCGGACTAAACCCTCAAGTATTTTGAATAAACCTCTTTGATGGAACCCCGGACAGTTACATCTGTTGAACCCCCGGACAGTTACACCATCTGTTGAACCCCGGACAGTTACACCATCTGTTGAACCCCGGACAGTTACACCATCTGTTGAACCCCCGGACAGTTACACCATCTGTTGAACCCCGGACAGTTACACCATCTGTTGAACCCCGGACAGTTACACCATCTGTTGAACCCCCGGACAGTTACCATCTGTTGAACCCCGGACAGTTACACCATCTGTTGAACCCCGGACAGTTACACCATGTTGAACCCCCGGACAGTTACACCATCTGTTGAACCCCCGGACAGTTACACCATCTGTTGAAACCCCGGACAGTTACACCATCTGTTGAACCCCGGACAGTTACACCATCTGTTGAACCCCGGACAGTTATACCATCTGTTGAACCCCCGGACAGTTACACCATCTGTTGAACCCCGGATAGTTACACCATCTGTTGAACCCCGGATAGTTACACCATCTGTTGAACCCCCGGACAGTTACCATGTTGAACCCCGGACGGATTTACCATCTGTTGAACCCCGGACGGTTACACCATCTGTTGAACCCCCGGACAGTTACACCATGTTGAACCCCGGACGGTTTTACACCATCTGTTGAACCCCCGGACAGTTACACCTCTGTTGAACCCCCGGACAGTTATACCATCTGTTGAACCCCGGACAGATTACACCATCTGTTGAACCCCGGACAGTTACACCATCTGTTGAACCCCGGACAGTTACACCATCTGTTGAACCCCGGACAGTTACACCATCTGTTGAACCCCCGGACAGTTACACCATCTGTTGAACCCCGGACAGTTACACCATCTGTTGAACCCCGGACAGTTACCATCTGTTGCGGACGGTTACACCATCTGTTGAACCCCCGGACAGTTACCATCTGTTGAACCCCGGACAGTTACACCATCTGTTGAACCCTGGACAGTTACACCATCTGTTGAACCCCGGACAGTTACACCATCTGTTGAACCCCCGGACAGTTATACCATCTGTTGAACCCCCGAACAGTTACATATTTGAACCCCGGACAGTTACCATCTGTTGAACCCCGGATAGTTACACCATCTGTTGAACCCCGGACAGTTACCATCTGTTGAACCCCGGACAGTTACACCATCTGTTGAACCCCGGACAGTTACACCATCTGTTGAACCCCGGACAGTTACACCATCTGTTGAACCCGGACAGTTACACCATCTGTTGAACCCCCGGACAGTTACCACACCAAAGACCAGACGAAGCCGGTTAATTTACAAATTGCTCTTTTTTAACCTACCTTCCGGTGATGTTGGGTCGGGGTTGAAGGTCAGGTGGGTTCTTTATGGCCGAATATATACTGACCATTTTGGTCTAAAAACAACAACGACGACAACAACGATGTAAACGGGGCGCCGGTGGGGAGCCGTACCGCTCTTGCCTCGGCAAGCTAGATGTCGTGGGTTCGATTCCGGGCAGCGGAAGTTGTTTGGACACTCTTCCTAGTCCCCTTGGCCCTGTTCACCTAACAGCACAGTAGGTACCAGCTGTAAATCGAAAGCTGCGAATTCGTATTCAGGGACAAGTTGTTGGAGCTTCCAATAACTTGCTAAGACATAAACCACTGACTCTTCAGGCTTCTACGCCCTTAACTCATGAGACAAAAGGCAAGCGTGAACTTAGCATGCTTCCTGTTGGGCGCTGTAAACGCTTCACCTTACACAGGCTGTAGCGGGTGCCCCCTCAAAAATGACGTAAACGCCAACAATCACAACAACAATTCCTGTCCCTGCAGTAAGTTACCTATCTATGCTAAGTTTCCCCCTCCTCCCCCCACCCCTCCCCACCCCTCCCCTCCCCCACCCCTCCCCTGACCATAACATACTCAACTAAATATTCTCTCTCTTGGAATGTTATAAACCCTTACTATAATAAAACCAACACCGGCACGAACACTAAACATCGCTTGGCGTTACCGTAATGACGACCTTATTCGCCCGCCTTCTGTCGGTAATATATGGTGATAGTAATGGCATTTTAAGTTGCCTTCATGCAGTGATTTACCTGCCTGACGGAGTAATAGACGAATGTTGGCAATCACTTTCCGCCGTAGCCAATACCTAGCACAGGGTCGTAGTCTCTCCCTTAAGTATATATCATAACGGCCATATACATTATGTAGTTAAGGTTTATATATACCTCGTTAGTATATATAATAACCATCTACGGCCATATACATTATGTAGTTAAGGTTTATATATACATTCCTTTTGATCTATATTGAATACCTTTTTGCATGTCTTCTAAATAACATCTACTGTCGTTCGTTTCTGATATGTTCCCTTTATATTTAATCTATTTAAATTAATTATTCAATTTATTTCTCTGAGTTTATTTTAATATTTCTGTTCAGCTTTATTAATTCTGTAGAAAAACATAAGAAAATAAGAGTCTGCAATAGGCCAGTTGGCCTGTGCATAGCAGCTCCTGTCGAGAGTTACTACCACTCTCGATCATCCATGAATCTATCTAGCCTCCTTTTAAAACTTTCCAGCGTTCCGACTTACTACAAAGTTGTTGAAGCTTGTTCCACTGGTCCACCACTCTATTTGTGAACCAGTTCCTCCCATCTCCCTCCTAAACCTAAACTTATCCAACTTAAATCCGTTGTTCTGAGTCCCATCCTGCTCGGATACTTATAAGAACTTTATCTATATCGCCTTTATTGATTCCTCACCCACTTAAATACTTCTATCATATCTCCCGCACTCTTCGTCTTTCTAGGAATTGCAAGTTTAGTTTCTTTTAACCTATCTTGATATGGAAGGTTTTGTCCCGAATCATTTTCGCCATTCTTCGCTGCACTGACTAGTGAATGTATATCCATCTATAATAGGGCACCAGAACTGGAACAGCATAATCGAGGTGCGGCCTGACTAGGCAAGATGTAGCTGCAATAAGACCTCTGCACTTTATCACTTACACTTCTAGATATAAAACCTAATACTCTGTTTGCCTTATTTCTGAAACATTATAGCACTGTTTTCAGGCCGTAGGTCCGGGCTATATACCCCAAGTCTCTTTTTCATGTCGACTTCCAGGTTGATGTTGTTAAGGCTGTATACATTGACAGTATTTGTTCTTCCATTATTAAGTACGCTGCACTTGCTGGTGTTGAATTTCATTTGCCATTTTTCTGACCACTCCTGCAGTTTATGTAAATCCTCCTGTAGTGCATTTGCATCCTGCCCTGAATTAATCTGCCGCCCTATTTTGGTGTCATCCGCAACTTGCATATGTCAATGCTGGGATCCCGTATCTAGATCGTTTATGTAGACTATGAACAAGAGGGCCCAGTATCGGACTCTGGGGAATCCCATTTATTTTCTTATATCTATCAATGTAAAGTCAATTATAGATATATATATATATATATATATTTTTTTTTTTAATAATTGTTTCTTGAGGCATCGACATTGTTGGTATTTATTTATTTATGTATTTATTTGTTTATTCATTTATTTATGTTTGTTTATTATTATTTATTTTTAAGTTTGAATCTCACTTGTAGTCTAGTTCTCTGGAGGTTGATTTAAGTGCCTTTATATAGTGACGAAGTGGTGGGTGGGGTGTAGGGTTGTTGGGGTGTGTGGTGGCTGTGGGTTGGTGGGTGTGGGTAGCTGTGGGTGTAGGATCTTGTCTGTTAATTTCTAAACACACCTGAATCGGTAGGGACTGTAGCTTTGCAATAATGGTGTAGTGAATGAATGAATCGACCCTGGATGCTGTTAGCGTCACCAGCTCAGTAGCCAGCTTAATATTAGCACCTCTTACTACAGCCTCGTGGGTATGTTATTAGAATTTCCGTGACGATCACTTGGTAATAGTTGGAAATCCAGGTGTTGATTGGGATCACCTTCCCTCTACTTGTTCACTTGATTATTTCCCAGTTGTTTGTTTATTTTTGATTATTTCTGCTTGTTTACTTAATTATTTCTCCCACAACAACAGTAATGATAGATAATAATAATAATAATAATAATAATAATAATAATCCTTTACTACTACTACAACTACTTTAGGTCCCAACATACTCCAGGTTGTAGAATCCACTAAGCTCCTCGGCGTCACCATAGACAACAAACTAAATTGGAAACCACACGTCAGTGAAGTTCAAGTCCTCCAGCTCTGTCTCCACCTCCTCCGCCGACTCACGTCCCTCGGAGTTCCTGCACCTGAGCCCTCAGTGTTTCACTCACATTCATACTTCCTAAGCTTCCATTCTATGCCTCCTCCACCCCTGTCCTCTCCCTAAATGCCACACAACGTAAACACTCTATAGAAGTGCAAAGAGGCATGGAAGATTATTCTCTCCCTTCTTATCCATGTATCAAGAAGGCTCAACACACTGACCCTTTTGACTCTACTGACCATCACCACGACCTCATCTGCAATTTGGTAAGAAGTTCTGTTCATCCTCGACACCGGTCCCTACTACCACCTAGCAATACGTAAATTGAACTAGAAGTACAAATGA